>NW_006921705.1:4102632-4141629 GCF_000298275.1 Orycteropus afer afer
GCCTTCAACGAGATGGATTGACACGGTGGCTGCAATGATGGGCTCAAGTATAGCAGGGATTGTGGGGCTGGCGCGGGATCAGGCAGTGTTTCGTTCTGCTGTGCATGGGGTCGCTATGACTCAGAAACGACTCGACGGCACTTAACAACAACAACAACAACAACAGGGCCTGGAACATAGTGGGTCTTCAATATTTTTTTGTAGAAGGGAAAATGTCAGTTTTTCATATTCTCTTTGGTGGTTAGCTTGCTCTTCAAATAATTTAATTTTTTTCTATAAATATATTGATATGCTAATGTAATAACAGTCTGAGAATTCATAAAGAATCTAGTAAATGATGGAATCTAAAAGGCTTGCTTTAATCACTAAAAGAAGTAATACATTAAATCATATAAATAGCCTGCTGTAATCTCTCCTTGACTACCTAAATTAAAAGATTCACGTTAAAACTGGCAAATAGGACAATAAGCAGCAGTGAGTCTAGAAACTGACATGCTGTTAGGATCCTGCAAAGCAATCTCTTTTAATTAATGAATCTCCAGGACTATTTCTTCAGTCATTTGCATAAGAATTTTAAATTTCATTTTTAGCTTGGACAGAGAGCAATTTACAATGTATCCTAAATTGATCCTAGTCTAAACTAACTAACTCATTGCTGTGAGTCAGATCTGACGCATAGCGACCCCTTCTTGAGTTTCTGAGGCGGTATCACTATGGAAGTAGATTGCCTTCCAAGGAACCCTCAGTCTTCTGGTTAGCTGTCAGATGCCTTAGGTGCCACCAGAGCTCCTTTCAGAGACTTCTAAATGACGCTCAGCCAGACAACAAAAAAGTACAAAGGAACGCACACACAGAGATCTTGGGGAGTGAGACTCTCATGCCCTGATGGGGTTACATCTGGCTCTTTCCATGTACCTCATTGGTAAATGTAAAAAGATGCAGTCTAACTTGAGGTACAGCTGAATTTGTGTAACAGTGGCAGGTAACATGTTAATAATTGGACATGTAACACGTTAACAGGACTCTACTTTCTTTAGCAAGTCCTTAGGAACTGGTTAAGTCTGGTTAAGCCTCAAGTTTGAATGATGAATTGCCATGTTGCTTGTCACTTGCATGGTAAAGAACTTGGGTGGAGCTAGAGACTAATTCTATCTACCTTACAGGAAATAAAGAGAATTCCTGGGGAAAAGGGTTGAGCAAAGGCAAAAATGAATGCTAACTAGGGGAAGTATAGAACTCTAGAAATTCTCCATCAACTCTAATTTTAATTCAAAGGAAGTACAAAGCAAGTCAAGTATGTAAAATGACACGTATTTCCTGGTTAGCTTTCATTTTTTCTAGGAATTCAGAAAATAGTCTCAATTTTTCTCAGTACTTAAGTAGTCATCTTTAATAATTGGGATAATATAAATAAACTGGTTCATTCATCAACCCAAATTCTCCAGGCAAACCACATTTTAGTAGCTCTGAAAGTAAATATTTTTCTTCAGTTGTATATAGTATGTTTGCACTGATCTGTTATAGATTCATGATTCCCACTGGCAAATTAAAATGCTCTTTCATGTTGTTGTTGTTGTTATGTGCTGTCAAATCGGACCCAACTCATAGCGACCCCTCCGTGGGTTTCCAAGGCAGTATCACTACAGAAGTAGATTGCCCAACCTTCCTTCTGAGGAGTGGCTGGTGGGTTTGAACCGCCAGCCTTCTGGTCAGCAGTCAAATGCCTTAGGCACTACGAGACAAGTTAAAACATGATAAGGGCATGGCCAAAAGTCCAAACAGAGCATCGTTAATTTCTGACAAAGCATTTACAGACCCATAAGGAAAAGGAGAATTGGGAATGAGATCAGATGTCTCTTGATTTTATATATTCATTCAGCCTGGCCACTACTTTCTGAAATCATTTGGAACTTGTGTGCATATATATGTTTGCATCTGTACCTACATTTATTTGTAATAGGTTGTGGATTTTTAAATGAATGATAATTTAAAAATTAACAAAGCCAAACAAGAATGAGGAATAGTCACAACATAACAGAAAGAGTCTTCCTTTGGCTGTGTGTGATAAGCTTTCCCCACCAAAAACAAATCAACAAAAATTGTAATGAGACTTCTCTGATAGCTAGTGAAACAAAATTACATTAAATAGGTTATGATTCTAAAAAGCAGTTAACACACACACACACACACACACGCGTGCACTGCCATCGAGTTGGATCTCTGACTTATAGTGACCCTTCCATGGGTTTCCAAGGTGGTATCACTACGGAAGTATGATAACACTGGGTTTGAACCAACAGTCTTCTGTAACGTAAAACATGTTCAATTTGGCAATTAACTTTTGGTGATAATTTTAGAATGGCATGTGTATAAGAAAAGATAATAGCTGCAATGGCTCAAAACAACAACAAAAAAATGTATCTGACTCATTAAATAGTCATGAAAACCGAACCAAGCTCTAATACATATACAGAAAAAAAATTATTAGACATTTTCTTGAAAGTTGTACAAGGCTTACATCCTATAAGATTCTTCATCCCTGATGGTACTACCCATGTACCCTGTGCTTTTCAATCTCCCACTTCAAAAATAAGAACAATAAAATAAAACAATGTATTTCCTTTAATATTCCAAAACTTCACCAAAAAAATCTCTAAAGTAAGTAAAATCTGATTATTCCCACTTTACTTGATGAAGAAACTGAGCCAGAGAAGGTTTAACAATTTGACAAAAGTCACACAGATGGACGGGAAATAGCACAACAGGGGTCTGAACCTGGGGGCTCCGATTCCAGGGAGGCCCTCAACTCTACCCCATAATATGAAAAGGGAGTACCTCCAAAAGTCACGTAATCCTTGCAGGACATCACATGCTAGGATGACATCACAATGGGTGAAGGGATGAGTACGGAAGAAGGAAAATAGGTGAAAATGGCACTGTGTCTTAGAATCATAAGGAAAGGAATGTCTGAGGATATAGTTTCCAGTAACTTTAAAGAAGGAGGATGACGTTAATGTTCTCCTAAAGAGGAATGCAAACATCTGCCCACTTTGCTTTAAACCACACTTAACTTCAGATTTATGGAAAGCTTATTTGAATAAATCATTGGGCCTTGACAAAAACAATCAGTGAAACATTACTGGCTAGAGGCTTTCCTTAGCATGTTGACCAGACGTCTCTACTTTTAGTTAATATAAAAAGGGAAAAGCACATTATTTCTTAAGAAATTAAGTAAACTACAATGAAATTAAACAGTAAATAAATAGACAGTTCACAGAGTCCTTGAATGCAGATGGCACGCACACTCTTGACTTAGATTTCTAAAGTCAGGCTGGAGCAAAAGAACTTCAGCCTAATCAAGGACTTGGTTCTTACATTTCTGCCAAAATTTACAAACCGTGGCCTGTTTCAACATGCTCTCTCTGAGAGTACAAAATAGCTAAAAGCCCCTGGAAACATTAAACCAAGTTAATCATTCAAAACAGGACAACACTGGAGGGGAGTGAGTCAGATGCGTATTAATTTATTCTTTATTTCATGGGTTTCTTTAATGCCTCTCCACCTACGAGCTCACTATGGCTTAGAATATGGCCACAATAAAATTATGCAAAAAGCACAACTCTCCCTGCTAGCAAGAAAAGCACTATTTTATACTTGTAAATTAAGTCCTATCAAGTGGCCTGGAAAATTTAGGAATGATATTATGAACATTATAGTCATCAACCAGTCAGTACTGAAAGTACCTCATCTTTGTTTCTGTAATTTTCTTAAAATTAAAGTGTTTTCCAACTTTAGTCAAAGAAATTAAATTTTAAGAGATGGCACTCCTGTTAACCAAAGAGCAAAATAATTATTTTTTTCTGAATTTCTGTGACTCATTATGAATATCTTCTCACAAATCTCTCAAACTTCCTCTTCCATCTCCTCACAGAAAACTCAAAAACAGAATGAGAACACTCATCTTAATTGTTTATAAGGATTTAGGCAAAATGGGTTGTTTCTAATATGAATGTCATAAACTTCTATAACAGGAATGAGTACTTTACATATATTTAAAAGATCTTTCAAGAACTATGAATTTCTTTCATCATTTCTTTTGATTCTGCCAAAATAACTGTTTACATAAACAAAAAGCCTACTGTTTAAGCCAACATTATAACAATTATATTTCAGTCAAATATATTTATGTATAAATGTATATGACTGATAACCAGAAGGCTGGTGGTTTAAACCCACCTACCACTCTTTGGAAAGAAGACTGGGCAGTCTTCTGGGCAGAGGAGAAAGACTCTACTTTCATAGAGATACTGCCTCAGAAACCCAAGCAGGGGTCACTATAAGTGAAATCAACTTGACAGCAGTGAGTTTGGTTTGTGTGGGTATGTGTTCATAAATATATGTGTGTGTACATATATTGTTGTTGTTGTTGTTGTTATGTGCCATCGAGTCGGCCCCGACTCACAGCGACCCCTCCTTGGGTTTCCGAGGCTTTCTCCCATAGTGCATTGAAGAGCATATTAGTTAAGTCTGAGATGTAGAAGATAGTAGCTTCTGCACAAGTGCCACTGATACGTTTATGAAAATCAGGGGCTTTGCTTACTCAGTGCATTTCATTATCTCCAGCTGTGAATCTATGGCCAGGTGGCACAATGATTAAGAACTTGGCTGCTAACCATAAAGTTGGTGGTTCAAACCTACCCAGTCACTCCAGGAGAAAAAGACCAGGCAATGTGCTCCCCAAATGATTTCATTCTAGAAAAACCAATGGGGCAATACTACCCCATCACATGGGGTCACTGTGAATCAAAAATTGACTCAACGGTACCTAACAACCATAGCTGCAAATATAGTTACTCAGTGTGAAAAATTTAAGGACACTGCCATTTATTTTCAGAAATCATCAGGCACAGTTTTATCTTTCAGATCCTCTTCTGTACTTCCAACTACATTCATTTATGGTGTAGCAATATATTAAAGAAATGTTGGAAGTACCAGGGATTCAGAGATAAATAACTCTTTCTGCCCTCAAAAGTTCTTTATCAACAGGGAGGAAAGGTAAGTAAAATTAAGGATTTATAATACAAATGACAGAGGTACGACAATGTTGGACAAAAGCTTCATAAGATTCTGACAAAGTCGTAGAAATAGGCTTTAAGTTAAGGATTAAAAAAGAAAAGAACCAAAGAAGACAAATTACTGGCTTGGCCAAATATTACCATTCACAAAATGGAAGCAGAAGAAGGAGGAGATTTAAGGAAGAAAATGGGTTCAGTCTTAAATAGGTTGAGCAAGAGGTGATTGTGATGTCTATTGGGCAATTAGATTCGTGAGTCCATTTTCAGCAAAATGAATGGATAAGTGACAAAGATTTTGAACCCATTCATTTATGCATATTAATGGTAATGAAAAACTTCAGGAAAGTTTAGTGACACAGGCTGAGTAATTAGTTGTTGTTGTTAGGTACTGTTGACTTTGTTTCAACTCACAGCAATCTCATGCACTAAAGAATGAAACACTGCTCAGTCATTGATATGCTTGTGCCCATTGTTGCAGCCGCTGTGCTAATCCGTATCATTGAGTGTTTTCCTCTTTTTCACTAACCCTCTATTTTACCAAGCATGACATGTTCTCCAGGTACTGATTCCTCCTGACAACATGATCAAAGTATGAGAGGTGAAGGTTTGTCTTCCTTGCTTCTAAGGAGCATTGAGGCTGTATTTCACCCAACACAATATGTTTATTCTTCTGGCAGTTCATGGCGTATTCAATTATATATCACCAACACCATAATTCAAAGGCACTAATATTTCTTCAGTCATCGTTATTCATTGTTCAGCTTTCTCATGCATATGAAACTATTGAAAATACAATGGCTTGGGTCAGGTGCCCCTTAGTCTTGAAGGTGACATCTTTGTCCATTAACACTTTAAACCATTCTCTTATAGCATATTTTCCTAATATAATATAATATAAAATCTAGTTGATTTCTTGACTGTTGCTTCCATTAGTGTTGATTGTGGATCCAAGTAAAATTAAATCCTTGACAACATCCATCTTTTCTCCATTTATAATGATGTTGCTTATTGGTCCAAGTGTGAGGATTTTTGTTTTCTTTATGTTGAGGTATAATTTACACTGAAGGCTGAAGTCTCTGATCTTCATCAGAAAGTACTTCAAGTCTTCTTCACTTTCAGGAAGCAAAGTTGTGTCATCTGCATACTGCAAGTTGTTAATGAGTCTTCCTCCAATCCTGATGCCATGTTCTTTTTCATATAGTCCAACTTCGCAAATTATTTGCTCAGCATGGTAATAGGATACAACCTTCATGCACATATTTCCTGATTGTAAACCATGTAGTATCTCCTTGTTCTGTTTTGACAGTTGCCTGTTGGTCTATGTACAGTTTCAGCAGGAGCACAATTAAGTGTTTTGGAATTCCATTCTTTGAAATAGTATCCACAATTTGTTATGATCCACACAGTTGAAAGTTGTTGCATAGTCAATAAAACGTTCTAGGTCAACAAAATAACCTAAACAGAGATTACCAAGGACTTAACTCACTCCATTATAGCCAACCAGCTTGATCAGTAAGGAGAGGTAGTTTTGGAGTAGCAAGTGAAAAGTTTGGTATTGGGTGAGACATCACTCAGTTCTTATGGCTATAACCATCCTGCTTAGACTGAGGACAGAATAAAGTTCTTCTCATGGTCACATTCCAAAGATGGTTCTTCTTCTATCCTGGCTGGTTGATTATCTTGTTACTTTATAGCTGTTTAAAATTCATGTAATACAGAACTGTTGAACTCTTTGCTCAATTTCTCTATGAGATAATACCTTCCTCAGACATAACTAACCATGAGCTCTGCCTATGGGTTTACCATCTGATAATGCTCAAGCAATCAAGGATGCTCCTTGTAATTTCCCCTTCCTACCATCACCAATGTCCAAGGCTAATGTTTCAGTACACCAGAAGGCAGAGAGAGAGTAGGGGAAACAGGGAGAAAGTGTTTAAAAGCAGAGCTAAAAAGGCCTAGTCAATAGTGTTTTTATTTTTAAATAGTCCATTGGTTTTCTCTCTAATAACTTGCTTAAATTTAATATACATAATTATCATTATCACCACTTATCTGTCAGTTTGTTGCACTGTGGTGGCTTGCATGTTGCTGTAAGACTGGAGGCTATACCACTGGTATTTCAAATACCAGCAGGGTCACCCATGGTGCACAAGTTCCAGCAGAGCTTCCAGACTAAGGCAAACTCGAAAGAAGGAAGGAGCCATCCATTAATCAAAGAATTAGCCAGTGAAAATGTTATGAATAGCAGTGAAACACTGTCCAATATATTACTGGAAAACTTTATGAATAGCCCTAAAACACTGTGCCGAGTATAGCAGGGATTGTGGGGCTGGCGCGGGATCGGGCAGTGTTTCGTTCTGCTGTGCATGGGGTCGCTGTGAGTCGGAAACGACTCGACGGCACTTAACAACAACAACAACAACAAAACACTGTGCAATACAGTGCTGGAAGATTAGCCCCTCAAGTCGGAAGGCACTCAGGATACAACTAGGGAAGAACTGCCTTTTCAGAGTAGAGTCGATGTTACACTGATGTGGATGGAGTAAATTTTTGGGACCTCCATTTGGTGATGTGGCATGATTCAAGTTGGGAAGAAACAGCTGCAAATATCCATTAATAATCAGAACATGGGATGCATGAAATGTGAATCTAGGAAAATTGGAAGTAGTCAAAAATGAAATGAAATGCATAAAGATTGATATCCTTAGCATTAGTGAGCTAAAATGGATTGGTTTTGGCCATTTAGAATCAGACCACCATATGATCTACTACGTCAGGAATGACAAATTAAAGAGGAATGGTGTGCATTCATCATCACAAAGCTGAAGTAAAATGCTGTCAGTGATCAGATAATATCCATACCCCTACAAGGAAGACCAGTTAATACTAACTACTATTATTTAAATTTACATACAAATTACCAAAACTAAAGATGAGGAAATTGAAAATTTGTACCAACATTTGCAGTCTCAAATTGACCAAACATGCAATCAGTATGTGTTGATTATTACTGGTGATTGGAATACAAAAGCTGGAAACAAAGAAGAATCAATGACAGTTGGAAAATATGGCCTTGGTGATAGAGATAATGCTAGAGATTGCATGGTAGAATTTTGCAAGACCAACAACTTATTCACTGCAAATATCTTTTTCGAACAACACAAATGATAGCTATACATGTGGACTTCACCAGATGAAGGACACAAGAATCAGATCAACTACATCTGTGGAAAGAGGTGATGGGGAAGCTCAATATCTTCAGACAAAACAAGACTAGGAGCTAACTGTGAAACAGACCATCAACTGCTCATATGCAAGTTCAACTTGAAGTTGAAGACAATTAAAACAAGTCCACAACAGCCAAAATAAAACCTTGATTATATCCCTCCTGAATTTAGACACCATCTAAAGAATAGATTTCATGCATTGAACACCAAGGACTGAAACCAGATGAATTGTGGGATAACAACAAGAACATCATCCATGAAGAAAGCAAGAAGTCATTAAAAAGCCAGGAAAGGAAGAAAAGACCAAAATGGATATCAGAGGAGACTCTGAAACTTGCCCTTGAATGGAGAGTAGCTAAAGCAAATGGAAGACATGACAATAAAAAGAGCTGAACAGAAGATTTCAAAGAGCAGTTTGAGAAGACAAAGTCAATTATGACAATGAGATGTGCAAAGATCTAGAGTCAGAAAACCAAAAGGGAAGAACATGCTAGGTATTTCTCAAGCTGAAAGAACTGAAGAAAAAATTCAAGCCTTGAGTTGCAATGCTAAATGATCACATGGACAAAATATTGAATGATGCAGGAACATCAAAAGAAGATGAAAGGAATACACAGAATCACTGTACCAAAAAGAATTGGTCAATGTTCATCCATTTCAGGAGGTGGCATAGGTTCAAGACCAATGGTATTGAAGGAAGAAGTCAAAGCTGCATTGAAGGAAATGGCAAAGAACAAGGATCCAGGAATTGACAGAATACCCACTGAGATGTTTCAACGAATGGATGCTATCTATGCTGGACGCACTCACTCTTCTATGGTAAGACATATGGAAGACAGCTACCTGTCCAACTGACTGAAAGAGATCCATATTTGTACCCATTCCAAAGAAAGGAACTCACAGAATGTGGAAATTATCGAACGATATCATTAACATCACAAGCAAGTAAAATCTTACTGAAAATAATCCAAATATTGAATTAGAAATACAGTTTGCCACAGTATATTGACAGAGAACTTCCAGAAATGCAAGCTGGATTCAGAAGAGGATGTGTAAAGAGGGATATCATTGCCGATGTCAGATACATCCTGCCTCAAAGCAAAGAACACCAGAAAGATGTTTACTTGTGTTTTAGTGAATATTCAAAAGCATTTGATTGTGTGGATCATAACAAATTATGGATAACATTGAGAATGGGAATTCCAGAACACTTAATTTTGCTTATGAGGAACCTGTACATAGATTAGGAGGCTGTTGTTTGAACAGAACAAGGGATACTGCATGATTTAAAATTAGAAAGGGAGTGTGTTAGGGTTATATCCTTTCACCATATTTATTCAGTCTGTATGCTGAGCAAATAATCCAAGAAGCTGGACTATATGAAGAAGAACATGGCATCAGGATTGGAGGAAGAATCATTAACAACCTATGACATGCAGATGACACAACTTTGCTTGCTGAAAGTAAAGATGACTTGAAGCACTTACTAATGAAGATTAAAGACTACAGTCTGGATTACATTTCAACATAAAGAAAATAAAAAATCCTCATAACTGGATCAATAAGCAGCATCATGATAACTGGAGAAAAGACTGAAGTTGTCAAAGATTTCATATTACTTGGTTCCACAATCAACACCAACGGAAGCAGCAGTGAAGACATCAGAGGACATATTGCACTGGGCAAATCTGATGCAAAAGACCTCTTTCAAGTGATGAAGAGCAAAGACATCACTTTGAAGACTAAGGTATGCTTAAGCCAAGCCACGGTATTTTCAATCGCTTCATACGTACATGAGAGGTAGACAATAAATAAGGAAGACCAAAGAAGAGTTGATGCTTTGAGTTGTGATGTTGGCGAAGAATACTAAAAGTACCATGAATTGTCAGAAGAACTAACAAATCTGTCATGGAAGAAGTGCAGCCGGTATGCTCCCTAGAAGTGAGAATGGCCACATTTCTTGTCACTTACTTTGGTCATGTTGCCAGAAGACACCATTCCCTGGAGAAGGATATCATGTATGGTAAAGTGGAGGGTCAACAAGAAGGGGGAAGGCCCTCAATGAGATGTATTGACACAGTGGCTGCATTGATGGGCTCAGGTATAGCCCGGACTGTGAGGCTGGCAAAGGACCAGGCAGTGTTTGGTCCTATTGTGCATCGGGTCTGTATGAGTCCGAGCTGACTCGATGGCATCTAACAACAACAACAATAGCTATCGTTAAATATTTTTACAAATATATCAGTTATTCTTATAGGTACAAGGAAGGTTGGACTTTATCACCTCTCCTGAAGTTCAGCACAGGCACAGGACTTGTTTCATTGGAGGTTTAATGAATAAGTGAACAAATTATCACGTTCCTTTTTCCCTGCTATGGTGATCATGGAGGCAGGTCAAAATGTAGCCTCTGTCAACCTTGGACCCCCATATTAACCTTCAATGAGCACATAATCTGAGTGATGAACAAACTTAAGCTGTAAGTATTTGGGGTTTGTTACTATAGCATAAGCTAGTCTATGTTAACTAATACAAAACAATTGCTAATTCTCAATACATTTAAAAACAGTGAAGCTAAAATGTCAAAAAGGATTTCCCAAATAGAATTTTCATAGCATACCTCTGAACAGTGTTAAAGGTTGTTCTTTAATGCATATTAAGCTTTGGTTGACACAATGCAAAACACAAGCTAGGGCAGATGTGCATCCGCACACACATGTACATACGCAACCCCTCACACACACAAGTTTCTCTTCTCCAATGATTACTCTGCCTTTCTCATCTGATTTGTTGTTCTGACCTTGGGGCCTGGGTGATTGCTTTCTGAATCACATCAGTAAAGTTCTTCCTATTTCAATTGCCATGTGGTTCTACTACTTTTCCTCAGGAAAGAGCATTCCTGAGTCCTTGGCTTGCTAAACTTGTGAGTATATATTATAGTAAATACAGTAAGTATCCTGCCCACTCAGAACAAAAAAGTGCTTAACTATTTATAAGAAAAATTCAAATAATGCTCCTGCAATTTTTATAAGGAGCTCTTAGGGTATAATGGGTAAGGCATTTGGCTACTAACCAGCTGCTCCATAGGAGAAAGATGAGGTAATCTATTTTTGTAAAGATTAACAGCCTTGGAAACCCAATGGGGGCTGCTATGAGTAGGAATTGACTCGATGGCAGTGGGTTGGGTGGGAACTTTTTATAAAGTTGGCACTATAGCTAAGTGTTAGCTATGTTTGTATCATGCCGTCGTTGAGACACCCATTTTGAAATTGTGACTAGGCAACCCTTCTCTTTACTGCTGTATTGATCCAACAACAACAACAACCAAAAAAAAAAAAAAAAAAAAACCTCACTACCACCAAGTTGGATCCTCCTTGGGTTTCTGAGGTGGTATCTCTATAGAAGTAGATTGCCCAATCTTCCTTCTGAGGAGTGTCTGGTGGGTTTGAACCACCAGCCTTCTGGTTAGCAGTCAAGTGCCTTAGGCACTATGCCACCAGAGCTCCTACTATTAAAGCAGCTAAAAGTTATTGAGAAGCTAAATGTCTATACCAGATGTATTCTAAGTTTCTAATTTCATCCTTACAACAACCTTATGACATCACAACTATCATATCTATTATAGAATACTAAAGCTCACAAAGGTTGTATAACTTGCCCAAGGTCACAGTGATTATAACTGGTAGACACAACATTAGAACTGAGGCAGACTGGCTCCAGGAGTTTTAATTTCAACTTACTTACAGATTGGGATCTGTGTATATCAGTTTCCTTACGTGAAAGATCAGAATAATTATGCCCTATCTACAGCTTTTCTGGATGGGATCAATAGCATAGTAGAGATCAAAGTAATTAAGAAAGTAGTGGATATGTGTAGTGAAATCACACCGAAAATCTTAAACCTTTGCTAAATTTTAAGGAATAGAATTGGTAGATTTCACAGAAAAATTTGGATTTCTTTAGCCTTTCTTAAAAAACCAGGGTAGGTGAAAAGCTGTCCCTTCATTTTGACAAAGCAAAAATCTAAGAATGGGCATGTGCCCTACATTCCACCCAGTCCTTGTCCCGCTAGCTTTAGTCATTTGCTTCTCCCTTTAGTAGAGTGAGGTGCTCTGGTGACACAATGCATAAGGCATCTGACTGCTAACTAGAAGCTTGGGGGTTCAAACCCACCAGCTGCTTTATGGAAGAAAGATGAGGCAATCTACTTCTGTAAAGACTTACAGCCTTGGAAATGCAATGGGGGTTGCTATGAGTCAGAATCAACTTGATGGCAGTGAGTCTGGAGTGTTTGTTTATTTTTTCCATTTAGTAAAGTATAAGGACTCCTGGTAGCACAGCAGTTAAAGTACTCAGTTTCTAACTGAAAGGTTGGCAGTTTGAACCCACCAGCCACTCTGCAGAAGAAAGATGTGGCAGTTTGCTTCTGTAAAGTTTTACAGCCTTAGAAACCATATAAGACAGTTCTACCCTGTCCTATACATATAGGGTCACTATGATTTGGAATCTATTTGATTGAAAAGTTTTATTTTTTTCTGGTTTGAGTGTAAAGAACTAGACCAATATAAGATAGGAATATAATTAGGAGGCATCATTCTAGTCCAGCATGTCACCTTACATCTGGTTTGAAAGCACAAACATCATCAAACTGGAGCTTCCCAAAGTCTTTGAATTGTATCTGTTGGTCTAAACTAGATATTTTAAAATAGGCAAGTCCTCCAAACATAATTTCTAACAAGGACACCAACTGTTCCAGAAAACACTTTAGGGATTGATTATGAAAATAATAAGATTTTTTTTTCTTTCTTTGCTTCTGAAACAACTCTCACTTTACCTCCTTTCCCAATACAAAGGAAGCATCATTTCTAAATTCCCTGGCAGTTCACTGTCAGCAGTCATTAGCAGAACTTGAGGACTCTGCATTGAAAAGGAATTGGCAAAGTGGTAGAAAGGTCCAGAAGCTTCGATTTTCAGAAGGAGCTGTCATCACTACCTTCAGAATGCCTTGGCCACATGCCCTGCCATGGTCCCCTTTAAGGTTTTGCCTTGTTAAAAGGGCACAACCAAGCTATGTCTGTAATCTCTAGTAAAGCCTCCCCACAGTTTGTTCTCTGAGAGGCGAGGTCAGTGCAATATAGAAATTAAGACCTTGGCCTTGGATGTATGACAGACCTAATTCCCCTTGAGTTGCCTTCATAAGTGGGCATTTGTGGCTAAGTTTCTTCATCTGTAAAATGAGCCTGATACTGCTTCCTTCATAGATATGTCTTAGGATTCAATAAGTAAAACTAAATAAAGCCCTTGAGGTCTAGCACATAATAAGCATTTACTAATAAGTTAAAGCTATTTTATTACTAAAGAGCATTTGGGGTCAGTAGTGAGCTGTTTTCTCAGATATTGCTCTTTATTGCTTTTCCATATAGTACAGTTATTTTCTGAATTAAATTTTAGAAACTTTTTTATTAAAATGAGTTAAGAGACAGCATCATCCTCAATTTCAAAAAAAAATCAAAAGCTAATTGATTCTGGAAAGAGAAAATTATATTGAATATTTTAATGAGAATATTTCCAACGTGAATAAATAAAACCGAATATTTTTAAGAATAAGTGAATTACAATGCTACAATAACAAAAATTATTCTTCCTAATGAGGAGGGCTCAAGCTAAATTTCTGCATTACTCATCAGAGAAATTGATTTCTATATTAAAAAAAAAAATCAAAATAACTCTAGGATCATCCAACATATTTACCATGTCCAGCAGTGACATTTTTTCTCAATTCATGTTATTTTTTAAATACAAAGTTTGAAATCAGAATTCCATAATAGTTTATTTGAATTGTAAATTTGCAAAGGATGATCCCATAAATACAGTATATTTCATGAATGTAGCTTTCTTTATTTTTGCTATTATCCTTCTTAAAAGGAGCTCTGGTGGTGCAGTGCCTAAGGCATTTGACTGCTAATCAGAAGGTTGATGGTTCAAATCCACCAGTCAATCCCTGGAAGGAAAATGGGGCAATATACTTCCGTAAAGATTTACAGAATCCCAATAGGGATCACTATGAGTCAGAATTGACTCAATGGCACTGGGTTGGTTATTCTTCTTATATGCATGTACTTAATATCAAATTACAGACAGAATATAGGAATAAGAAACATTTCGTGCTTCCTTCTAAATCTTTGAATTGATAAACATTCTTTTTTATTGAATTACACATACCTGAATATAACTAAAAATATTTTAGTTCCTACATGAACTTTGAGGAGCTCTGTTAGCGCAGTGCCTAAGGCACTTGACTGCTAACCAGAAGGCTGGTGGTTCAAACCCACCAGCCACTCCTCTGAAGGAAGGTTGGGCAATCCACTTCCGTAGTGATACTGTCTGGGAAACCAAGGGGGGGTCGTTATGAGTTGGGTCTGACTCGACGGCACATAACAACAACAACAACAATATGAACTATGTAATACTCACATGACAGATACATTTAATTGAATGTGATTCAAGTAGCTGATGCTAAAATAAAAAAAATAAAAACTCACTGCCTTAGAGTCAGATCCGACTCATAGCAACCTCTCCTTGGGTTTCTGAGACAGTATCATTAAGGCAGTAGATTGCCCAATCTTCCTTCCAAGGAGTGGCTGTTGGGTTTGAACCACCAGCTTTCTAGTTTGCTAAGGGAACCTATATATTTACCACATCATATCTGACTTACTCATTTACAAAATGATAGAATTGGCCTAGTTCATCGCCATGGCCTATGCCAAATTTAACATTTTATTTTTTATTACCCAACTTCTCTAGTTTTGATTTGATGCCTTGTAAATCAGTTTTTAGATAATAACCAAAAATCAAACTCACTGCCATCAAGTCAGTTCCGACTCACAGCGACCCCTTCCTGGGTTTCCGAGGTGGTATCTCTACAGAACTAGATTGCCCAGTGGAAGTAGATTGCTCACTCTTCCTTCCAAGGAATGGCTGGTGGGTATGAACCGCCAGCCTTCCGGTTAGCAGTCTAATGCCTTAGGCACTACGCTCCCAGAGCTCCCAGACTATGTTATATCAGGCTCAGTCCAGGAATAAGTTCTGTGTCAGATACACGCTCCAGAAACACCAAGAATGAATATTCAGTTACATTACAAGCCAGTTAACTTCAGACAGAGAAAATCAACTTCACAGATACAATACTCTTTCACCTTACAAATTTATAAAGACAAACTAAATAAAGGAGTAACCAGTTCAGTAAGTTTTATCATTGCTACTGTTGCGGGGGTGGGTGGGGAGCAACTGAAAGAGATTGTCAACTCTTACAGATTCTTGTGACTCAGCTATATTGAAAGTATATCAACTATTTGGAGACAGCATAAAGTCACCAACTTTTTATTTTCCCAAGTAAGAAAGTTGAAAAGAAACCCAAAATTTAATTAAAACAAAACACTGTTTTAGAAAAGAAAGCTCTTTCAACATTAAAAAATCAATCTTAGAATAGAAGACATTCCTTTAAATTACATAAAGTTTGGTTTAAAATAACTCATTCAAATTGGTTTTTCTCCTAACATCATCATAGCCTGGTAAAAACATCATCATGGATCAACTGTGGTCATAGATAGGCATGTAGAACCACTTTGTTTATAATATATTTTATAAATATATATACCAATTTAAAGGCATGGATGCATCATTACTTTCCTATCAAAGAAGATGAATCCCAACTTCATTTTAGAGGAATTTGGTAATATGAAAATAAATCTAGGAAATGTCTTCTAAAATATGACCACACAACTAAATTCCTCTACCACAAAAAGAATGTGGTATCCCAGAGGATGGTATTTGATCCTCCAGGCAGCCTGCATTGTCTAGAGATGCTGATGCCTAACACTGCATCATGTCCTTCTCCAGTACACCTGATAATCCAAAGTCATCAAAATTTCCCACAACCCCTTCCTGCACAAGCCAACTTTATTATGGCAAATTTCATTCCTAGATCAGCATCTCCTACACCTAATGCCTGTTTCACTCCTCGGAAGGAAGGTTGGGCAATCCTACTTCAGTAGTGATACTGCCTCGGAAACCCAAGGAGGGGTCGCTATGAGTCGGGTATGACTCGACGGCATATAACAACAACAACAACAATGCCTGTTTCATGGTGTCCTGTGGAATGTTAGTAAGTAAAAGATGCAAATAACATGCCCTGGGCAACGTTGGGAAACAGTGAACCAAAATCCAAAATGTCTTGTTAAACTTTAATATGCTAGCATTTCCAAGAGGAGGCTGTAAAAGCTCTCTTAGTTTCCTAAGGCTGTTGTAACAAAATACAAAATGGGTGGCTGCAAAGCACAGAAATCTATCTGTCTCCTATTTCTGGAGGCTCAGAGTTGAAATTCAGGGCCCAGGTAGGGCAATACTCTCTATGTCTACTAGAGGGGAAGATCCACCCCTGTCTCTTCCAGTTTCTGATACCCTCGGCTTTTAGATCCATTTTCACATGGCATCTGCTTTTCCCCTGTGTGAGCCTTTCCATGTCTATTTTTCACCTTTATAAGACTGCTAACAGTAGGGTGCAAACCGCAAAGTTGGTATTTCGAACCCACCAGCCACTTCCCAGGAGAAAGATGTGGCAATCTGCTTCCATAAAGATTTACAGCCTTGGGAACCATATGGGGCAGTTATATTGATGCCAGTGGATTTATTATTATTATTATTATTTCCAAACAATAACAACAAAGGTCACTTTCACAGATACAGGAGTTAGGACTTTAACATATCTTTTGGGGGGACAAAATTCAAGCCATAACACTACTTATTTCTCATAAGCATACTTTACTTGGGAAATAGTTTTAGAGACTCAAACCTCTTTCTACACTTTATCAGAATTCAGATCTTAGCCTGGTAATACTGAGAAATAGAGTACATCACTGAGGTGAAAACAACTCCTTAACTTCCAATATTTTCCACTTACAAACAAATTACTGCAATACAATGCCTGAAGGTATTGCTTGAAGGTTATTAATAAAGGCTGTTCTTAATCTATTGATAAATATTTAGCAGATAAGTCACATTTGATTAATCAAAATTTAAGTAAATGAAAGGTAAAATTAATTCATTATTTTACCTTTGGATGAAGGAGCTCTGGTATATTTAAGGAAAAAAAAAATCTCACTGCCATGGAGTCGACTCCTACTCATAGAGTCCCCTCTTTGGGTTTGTGAGGCAGTATCTCTACAGAAGTAGATTGCCCAGTCTTCCTTCCTAGGAGTGGCTGGTGATTTGAACTGCTAGCCTGCTGGTTAGCAGTCAAATGCCTTAGGCACTATGTTACCAGAGCTGCCGATATCTTTAAACTTCTTGATTTATGCAAAAAAAATTTAGGTATGCTATATCTCTTTGATTTTGGATGTATTTATCCCCGGATTTGGCGTGCAAAGGTTAAATATTCTCCTATAATATAAGATCAAGTAAAGAATGAATGATGCAGAGCAGTACTCTCCCTCCGTAAAGCTCTAAAATAATGGATAAAGTTAATAGTGAAGTAGAATATTTTAGATTACTGTACAGAGTGATGATGGCCTCTTTCCATCAATGGGCTAACTTTATTTTAAAAATATTAAAAGTCATTTTTCCATTGATTATCTCTTTCTCCAGGTCAGTAGTAATTATGCCTGATATATTTTTTTATTATTTTCAAATAGTGAAATTGGCTGGTGGAAATTTAGTGGGGAACCATGATTGAGAGGTTGAGGTTGACAATGTGTAACCCAACTGCTTAAGAATGAATCTGATGACCATTCTCATCAGTTAAGAAGCAGAATAAAAGATGGGCTCACTCTTCATCATTCTTTAAGCTGGTGACAGAAAATCATCAACACATTAAACAACAACCACGTCCTCCTCTTATTAGTTGCTTTGTTCTTATAAATAGCTTCTTTTCGGGAGCAGGGAATGATAATTAGAATTTCATAGTCTGGTACAGCCAGCATTAATGTTATGGGTTTCCATGCTGAGGATTAATAACAGTAGCCACAATGATGACAGAAAATGATAATAGTTCTAATTACTGATATTCATCTTAGGATAGTGAGCAGCTGTTAAAACATCTCTTTGGAAGTTTAAGTTCAGTCACACATCTTTTTCTCCAAATAGGGATAGTTTTAATACTAATTAGGAAGGAAAGTTACAGATTCAAATGTCAGACAGCACCATGATCATTCTTTATTAACTTCTTTTCTCCCTACATTGAGCTGTCTGGCCCTTGAGCTGACACACTGTAAGTAATGACAGGAGCCACAGGAGGCCTCCTGGTTTCCACTTAAAACAATCTCCTCCAATTCAATAAGGGACATTTCTCATCCATTTACATCTGGAGAGTGTAACCTGTTTCCTGAAAGCTGTCACCAACTTATATGCCTAGAAAGTTACTGTCTGCTAGTAACTGCCTTTGGACACAGGATATGATGACCATAAAGATGTCCAGAGAGTTGGGGTCCAGTCCATTGCTGACAAAATCAGCTGCAAGGCCTTTAGCAAGTCACTTAACTTCTTGGCAAGTAAGTCCATTATTTCATCTATGAAATGAAAAAAAATTTGTGGATCCCAACCACTGGGATGTTATGTGTGTATGTGTGTGTGAGACAGGTTTATGGCTGTGATTTTCATTCCAAACCAAGTATCAAAGACTCCAAGTCAGAAGGTATAAAATCAAAGTCAAGGCTCAATGTGAAAAGTCATTCCCCAAAATGCTAGAGAGCAAGAGACAGGAATACTATTCAAGGCCACTGAGCATACACTACAGATAAGGATGGGACCTTGCTCATGCTGCATTTGGTTTAAGACTTGGGAGAATATGATACATGTTGACATTCCCTTAAATAAGAGATTGCCTATCTTTTTTGTAAAGGGCTAGATGGTAAATATTTCAGGCTTTTGGGCCATGTTGTTTCTACTACTAACTACTCACCTCTGTCACGGCGGCAGGGAAGCAGCCATGGACAATAAGTAAAGAAACAAGTGTGCTGTGTTCCAGTAATTTTATATTTTAAACTCATAATGTTCATATGATATGAAATATTCCTCTTTTTTGTTTTTATCAACCACTGAAAAAATGTTGAAAACATTTTTTGCTTATGAGACATGCAAAAACAGGTGACAAGAAAACTATGCTGACCCTAGCCTTAAAAGGAAAGGCCAAGATATTCAGGGTAACATGGTAATGTAAGACTCGTACTAAAAAGGTAAGAGCAAAGCCAAATGTCATTTTCTTTCTTTTTTTTTCTCTGATTAGAGTTTTACTATAGCAAAAAGGATAGCCACGAAGAGACACATAGGATGAGGTCGGAATTGGTTTCCAATGTGGAGCTTCTGTAGAAGGAGGCACGGGAAAGGTACCGCAGAAAGAGCCTGTGCCTATTCCTGCTGTATTTAGCTACCACACTTCCCTTAGGTTTCCTTTGGTTCCATTAACTAAGTAAATTGGGAATATGGCACGTGTGTGTGTGTGTGTGTGTGTACGTGGTCTCTGCTATGGTTTCTAACCTAATCTGCAGTGTTCCAGGTGCTTATAATACAGGTACCCAGGCTACTCTCCTATGGAAGTATTTCAGTAGTTCTGAGGAAGCATCCAGAAATCTGTATTTTAAGCAACCTCCCCAGGTGACTCATCTGATCTGATCTATTTAGGAAAGTAATACTGGAATCAAGGTCTAGAATAAATTGGAAGCTCATTGTGCAGTTAGAGTCCAATCTTCATTAGGACTACAAAGCTATCCTTTCTCTTTCATAAATATAAAATTGGACTTCTGAAATGACAGACCATCAGGTTGAATTGCATACCAATCATAACACTAAATGGCAGGATTCCTGACTAAAAGGTTCTGAAAGCAAGCAAAGCTTCTCAAACAAATGAGATGTGATACCCAGTAAAAACAAACAAAAACAACAACAAAAAAAACTACTAGGTAAGATATGTTAGGAAAAGCAGGCCACAGCAACAGGTCTATGGCAGACTGATATGAGCACAAGCAGGCACAATAGAAGGAATGTTTTGTTGGTGCTTTTCAAACACTTCGACAACTCAGAACCACAGAGAAAGTCAGTGGCACACAGAGCAAATAAACCAGCAGTAATCAGGGATGGGCGATTCTGTCTGAGCAAAGGGGTTGGGCAGGGCACACGTCTATGACAGCTTTGCTCTAAACAACAGCGACAGCTTTGAACCAAAGGGCAGCCTTTCTTGGAATAAACTCTTCAGCAGCATCTCTTGGTACAAACAGCAATCCCCATCAGAAGCACCGTCTCTGAATACAAAAGACAAAGCTGGTTGTATCAGTTCTGCTACGGGTCAAACACCTTACGAGGCTATTACCCCCTTCATCACCTTTTCTATTCCTAAACTTACATTCCTCCAGCCTAATTTCTGTTTTTGTCATCATGTTCCTTACTGCGCCTTCCTGTCACAGGTTCTCTGCTCAGCTGTCAGCTCAGGTTTGTTCTTCATGCCAATGTCATTCTGTAATGTTGATTGCTGCAGACCTCTGACCATATTAAATGCCTTCCCTTAACCTGTTATTCTCTACAGAAAACATGTTTTAATATACTCAGAGAGATGTGTTGACTTTTGTCATATCTATTATAGCATGTTGTTATCTCATTATGATTAGGAAACAATTATTTCAATGGATAAAATAAGAAACAATGAGTATTAATTGACAGTATGTTCTCACTATGTTTCAGGCATTATGGTAAGTGCTTTACATGGATACCACATTCAATGTGAAAGAACAGTCCTTTTAGGTAGGTACTGTTACTATCTTTATTTTCTGGAAGAATAAATCAGGACATAGGGAAATTAAATAACTTGATTAAGGTTACATAGCTAGTGAATTGTGGAAGCAGGATGAACAAGTGCTACCAAGATTCAAACTCAGGTATTATAAATATACAGAAAACAAAAACAAAAAATTGCCTGTTGAGTCAATTCCAACTCATAATGACCCCTTTTTGTTAAAAACTTTATGGAGCATAGTTATAATTGTATGGAGATATAAATATAGAAAAGCACACATTTATATATGTAGTGCATATGTATGTATATAGATTAAAAAAAGCAAACCCACTGCCATCAAGTAAATTCCAATTCCATCAAGTGAATTTTAACATATATCAGGTTATATATGTTAAAAAGTTCATAGGTCACTATTATAATTATATGGAGATATAGATATAGAACAACACAAATTTATATATGGAGTACATATATACATACATATGCGTAAATATGTACATACATAAAAACAAACCAAATGCACTGCCATCAAGTTGATTCTGACTCCCGGTGACCCCCCTTTGGGTTTCTGAGGTCATAAATCTTTACGGAAGTAGATTGTCCAGACTTCCTCCCACGGAGTGGATGGTGGATTTGAACCTCCAGCCTTCTGGTTAGCAGTCACATGTCTTAGGCACTACACTACCAAAGCTACATATTAACCAGAAATCTGGTGGTTCAAACCCACCAGCCACTCCTTGGAAGGAAGACTGGGCAACCTAGTTCCATTGTGATATGGCCTCGGAAACCCAAGGAGGGGTTACTATGGGTCGGGTTTGACTCAACGGCACATAACAACAACCACCGCCACCATTGAGTCTATTTCAACTCATAGTAACCCTATAGGACGGAGTAGAACTGCCCTGTAGGGTTTCCAAGGACATAAATCATTATAGAAGCAGACTGCCTCATTCTCCTGAAGAGCAACTGGTGGGTTTGAACTGCCAACCTTTTCGTTAGCAGCCAAATGCTTTAACCACTGTGCAGTCATAGCTCCACATATATATACTTACATATATTTAGGATCAAAATTTCTATTCTACAGATAAGTTACTATGTAAAAAGAAAGACAAACAAATAACACCATCAAGCTGTTCATTGGAGGACTGTCAGAAACCAAAGTACTAAACTAAACTATAATTGTAGAAAATTAGGAAAATAATTATTAGAGGCCTTCACCTCCTTGTTAAGTGAGCAGTAGTGACAAAACTTGAGTTATTTCCCTAAAGATGTTACAGTGAAAAATAAGCATCCTGTACAAGAGTTTCTTCTTTATAATATCATCTCAAAAGTTTAGCCCTTTTAATAGCTCCCTGAAATAGAAAAGGGAGAAGGAGGAGGTGATACAAGTAAAATGAGTCCTTATGCTTTCGTTATGCTCTTCCACCCTTTGGCTTCCCCTTAGCTTCTCCATTTTCTACCTTGATCCCTGAGGATCTTCTACCAGGAGCTTCTATAATTATCCTCAGATAGTACTGATAGCTTATGTTTCAGGATGCATGGACCCTCTTTCACACCTCTGTTGTTGTCATAAAGCATCCAAAAATAAAACAGAACAGTTTTGTTTCATTTAGTGAGTCATTCATGTAGCACATATTTATTGGAGAACTCTTCTGACTATTCAGTCAATAAATATTCATCGATTGTCTACTAAGTGCCAGGAATAATTTTCTTGCAAATTCTTACTCTGCTGGAAACCAGGAATATTAAGTCAAGACATATCCTACCACTAAGGACCTTACAGACAATAAGGAGGCAAACAAGTTCCAGGCAATCAAACAACAAAGGAGCAAATATAGGCTTTGTGGGGTTTCTTAGCACAAAATACAAAGGAAAGATAGGCACAAAAAAAGAAGAGTACAAAGGAGAATTAGACTAATTCTAATCATAAACATATACATATATACATATACATATATACATATACATATACATATACATATATATATATATATATAGTTTTAAGAGCATTTTTGGAAAAGGAAATAGAAGTTAGGGATAGCCCAATGCTCTTCTGTCCAATGCTCTATTGCTTGGCAATTACCAGTGATTCCTGGAAATGTAAACAGATTTATACAATATCAAAAAAAAAAAAAAGCTGGCAAAACAATGTCTGCATTGCAGGTCTACCAACAAGACAGATTATTACCTTTATTAAAACAATAATTTTTAGGTGTAAGAGAACTAAGAGACGCTCACTTACAGCAGCTCATAATAATTAAGGGGACACAGGACACAAAATATACACAGGGAACCTCTCTCCTACTATTGCCATCTCCCTGAAAATTTGGCTGGTCACAATTTATTCCTCATTAATAACGACTGACATCTGATGAACGTTCATGCCTGAAATACTGCCTGCACTGGTTTCAAGCCTTATCTATGATTAAACAGCTTTGTAGTCACTAGCCTAAAGAAAATGCCTGATTCCTCCTCTTCAGGACAGGGGTAAGGGGTCAGTTGGGCTTGCTGTGGATTCAGAGGGGTATTGGAGAAGACCTGGAGCTGAATATTTGCAACTGAGTATCTGCTTTATCCTCTGCTCAAGGTCTTTTATAACTCTCCAGCACAGACAAGCTTTGTAATTTGAAGCTAAAATGGAAAGCCCAACCAGTTTTCTTATCTTTATCGGCTCACTGGTGTAGTATAAGCATAGGCAGTCTTTTATTCTTCATTGATTCATTTCTTGGATGCCTACTATGTTACAAACCTCTGAGCTAGGTTCTTTGGCAGCTATAAATATAAGTTGGATTTCAAAAGAAGTAAAGAAAGGAAAATGAGTTGGACATTTTGGGCTGCACTTTTTTTAGACAGGAGAGTTTGTCTAATTCAGACCAGGTGCTTATCACTCAGCCCTGTGAAAGGACCTTGGGCTCCTCACCATCTGCTCCAATGCTGACTTTCACAAGGCATTTTGTGAACAAGACTGCACATCCATGCAGCAGGCAGGCCACTAATTTACCGTTTGACACAACTTCACTGTTTGCTTATAAACTCCGTAAATGGCAGCAAATCACAAGTACCAAACAGGTGTGCATATTCTTATGGGGCAATCATTTCAGCTACTTTCTATGAATGCTTTCTAGAAGGCTGAATTATTACAGATTGGATTCCTCTTTGTAGAGCATATACACAGAAATGAATTAAAGCAGCACAAGGCAAAGCATATAAATTCTGGCAATAAAGCGACTACAAATGCCTTCTTTCGGAGCTGGTGAATATTCTAACAGGGAGTCATATCATAACATATTTAAAATGCAACTGAGAAAAAATGTGATTATCCTCCCCCAAATATATAACTTTTATTTCATTTAATTAATTTTTTTTTTAAAGAAAGCGCCTTCTATTTATAAGAAAAAAATGGAGAATGGGGAAATGATTTTTTTTTTTTTCCTTTTAATTTAGCCTTCAAGTTTTCAAGATGCAACACAGTATAGTAATACAGGCACTGATTCCAGTGTCAGACTACAAGGGAAAAAATACCTCCCCATTTACTGGCTAGCTGTTTGACCTGAGCCTCAGTTTTCACACGTGTAATTGGGAATAGCAGTAGCAGTAGTGGTAGTGGTGGTAGTAGTAGTAGTAGTGGTGGCAGTAGTAGTAATAGTAGTAGTGGTAGTGCTGGTAGGGGTAGTGGTAGTAGCAGTAGTAGTAGTAGTAATAGTTGTTACCTCAGATGGAATTAAATGAAACTATTTTATACAAAGCCTTTAATCTGTGAAGACAGCATCGTAAGTAGAAGGTTATTACTGCTTACAAGCATCCAGAAAAGAAATTATCAATTTAGTCCTTGCCTTCAAGCAACTTACAGTCTACATGGGTATAAATGCAGGAAACTAGAGAATAATTTAAAGCAATGAATAAGCACTTATTTCATCCAGATAACAATAGCTAAATTGATCTGGAAGATATGGGACAGGGACCTTGCTATGGGGAGAGAAAAGAAAATGGCTCAGAATGAGACCTTTGTTCGAAATAAAATTATACAAAATCTCAGAGTCAGAAGTTTAAAAGTCAATATTGTTTAATCACCAAATCAATAATTAAGTTCTCATAGATTCCAATCAAATCTCTTCTACATGGTGGCTTTTCAATATTTATTACTGTTCATACCCAACATTTTGTTCTGTAGTTTAACATCCTTGATATTTGCATTGGTGTCTTTTTATCACCATTCAAGTCTCAATTCAAACATTACCTCCTCAGAAATAACTTCCCTTAATCACCCTAGTTAAAGTAGTCCCTCTCACCCTGTGAGATGCAGTGAGTTACTTAATATGGACTTTCAAGGCATAGTCTTTGTGACTCCCAGAAAATGATTTAGTGTTGTTGTTGTTGTTATGTGCCATCCAGTCGGACCCGAATCATAGCGACCCCTCCTTGGGTTTCCAAGACGGTGTCACTACGGAAGTAGATTGCCCAATCTTCCTTCCAAGGAGTGGCTGGTAGGTAGGCCTATACAAACAAAGGAGCTCTGGTGGCGTAGTGCCTAAGGCATCTAACTGCTAACCAGAAGCTTGGTGGTTCAAACCCACCAGCCACTCCTTGGAAGGAAGATTGGACAATCTACTTCCATAGTGATACTGCCTCGGAAACCCAAGGAGGGGTCGCTATGAGTAGGACCCCACTGGATGGCAGTGAGTTTGGTTTTTTCGGTTATACAAATAAGGGGAGTTCTGGTAGCATAGTGCCTAAGGACTTGACCGCTAACCAGAAGGTTAGCGGTTCAAACCCACCAACCACTCCTCAGAAGAAGGTTGGGCAATCTACTTCCATAGTGATACCGCCTTGGAAACCCAAGGAGCGGTCACTATGAGTCGGGTCTGACTTGACAGCAAAGAACAACAACAACAACATACAAATAAGGTGTTTGTGGCACATCAGGAAGATTGGACAGCCTGCTAACAATGTATAGAAGGTGCACAGAATCCCTGTGGGTGTGGACCATGAAAATAAGGTGTATGGAATCCTTGTACAGGATTGGTCAATTCTGCCATCCCACTAGGCTGAAGAACGACAGCCACTCCCAGAACAAAAAGGGGATCTCACGACCATCAAGAAAGAAGAGCCAGGAGAGAAGTGTGTCCTTTGGACCTGGGGTTCCTGCAGTGAAAAGCTCCTAGACCCAGGAGACACAGAGAGATGTAACACCAGAGATGGAGAGAAGTGGCAGCAAGCATGGTAGAATCCAGTGGTAGAAAAACAGCAGCACCAGAACCAGAAGGCCAACACCAGATGGTGGAGGGCTACCTGGTCCACTAACGAATGCAGCTATAGTACACATGCTGAGCCATGGAGTGAGAGAGCTGAGAGCAGTTGAGCAGGAGGCTTTCTGCCAGAGTGGGGTGCTGCCAGGCACTTGTCCATGGACCTAAAGAGTTTTGTAACACTTGTCTGAGCAGGGCAGAGGCCAGGCACAAGGATGACAAAGAGCTGAAAGCTGAGATAAGGCCTGTGCTGAGTGTGTCAAGAAAACTATCCTGAGAGGGCCATGAGGAGCTTATCCCAAGGGGGCTTAGAGGAGGTTGTCTTCAGGAGGCTTGTCTTCAATGTAGGAACCCTACATTGCCAAGAGTTGCTAAGAAAGCTATCCTGTCCTGAAGAAGAAAGACCTTGCCTAGCTGCTTCCTGATCCTGATCCCAAGTTGTAGCCTGTTGATCCTGATCCTGGTCTGTAAACTATTACTTCCATAATAAACCACATAATTCTGCATACTGTCTGTGAGTTCTATGTGGACACTGCAATGAATTATCAAAACTTGCAGAGAAGTAGAGGAGTTCTGGTGGAATAGTACCTAAGGCATTTGACAGCCAACCAGAGGGCTGGCAGTTCAAACTCACCAGCCACTCCTCAGAAGGAAGATTGGGCAATCCACTTGTATCATGACACAACCTCAGAAACCCAGAGAGGGGTCGCTATGAGTCGGATCTGACTTGACAGCAGTGAGTTTGTTGTTATGGTTTTTGTGCAGAGAAGTAGAGACACCATGGGAGGGATGGCTGGTGTCAGAACGGGTAAAAACATTAGAGGATAGATGTACACTTGGTCTCCATCTCAGAGGAGTCAACCTTGGGCTGATGAGGAAAGTGATTCTTTCTCCTCCTCCTAAAGTCAGAGGTCGCATGCCACTGACATCATTTTTTTATACCCTGGTGTTCAAATCCACCAGCCACTGCTTGGAAGGAAGGTTGGGTATCTACTTCTGTAGTGATACTGCCTTGGAAACCCAAGGAGGGGTTGCTAGGAGTCGGATCTGACTCGATGGCAGCACATTTGGTTTATTTATTTATTATTCTATATTACATTCTACTATTTTATTTTCTTCACAACACTTCTTGTAGAATTTACTAAGTGGTGTTACACATATGAGTTATAGTAGCGCTTGTCAATCTTGCCGTTAATGACATTTGATAACTCTTTGTTGTGGGGGCTGTCCCATGCCTTGCAGGATGTTCAGAAGCATGCTTATCTCTTACCTATTTTATGCCAGTAGTAGCCCTTGCCCACTACCATTGTGACAACTACAAATGTTTCCAGACATTTTTAAATGCCTGCTTAGCCCTCTTGCAGAGAGCCCAGTAGAACCCGGGACAGCCAAAACCCAGAGCAGTTACTTCAGCCATAACAAATCTCATGCATGATTCTCAGTATGCACGCAGAATAAATACTATTTCCTGTATGTACCAAAATATTAAAGGGGTTGCGAAATACTGCTGATCAGCATCTGAAATTATGTGTTTACATGCTTAATGAGTTTTATATTAGTTATATAATTTAATCCCCACAGCAACACTACAAAGAGGCACAAACTGTTATTATCCTCATTTTACAAATGAGACACAGATGGGTTAAGTAATTTGTCCAAAGTCCCATTGTTTTTATGAGATAACACTCCCTGTGTGCTCTTAACACTTTGACAATGCTGCCTATTAGTTCAAAAAGAATACAAAACACTCCCAAAACTTCAATACCTTCCCAAAATCTTCTTCAAGGTAAATTTCTAAGTTACTTCAATGGTTTTCTTACATTGTTCCTGCCTTATTATCTATACGCCACCATATCTCCTCAATCTTTTACTTTCAAACTTTTTTCTTTCTAATGTGTATAAAACTATACATTCCTCTTTCTGTTACTTCATCTTAATGATTTCATCCTATTCCAACCTGTTGAGATAGTTTGGGTCCTTACTTGTCAGGTATAGTACCATCCATTCGATTTAAATTAGGTAAATTCAGGTAAAATGAAAATCTGTGAATATTTTATAAATTGAGTGACAGATTCTACAAATAAAGAAGAACATAATTTAAAGACATAGAAGATTTAGAATGAGAAGGAATTGACCAGGGAAATCTTGGAAGAGATAAAGTGATTTAAACCTTAAGAACATCATTGAAACTGTTAAGAAGTGAGAGAAATCTACCTCTATTCTTTAGCCTATTGGTTTATAGCCATTGATAAGAATGCTTACTTGAAAATGGTACACTCTTTCCACTGGCACATACCTTCTTTGGAGCCTAGAAAGCCAGAGCAAGATTAGTATTTAGGCCTGTGGGCCTTTATACTCCATTTCCTTTGGGCCAGGCACTGACAACCTCTTTTTCCCATGCTCTTTATCTCATTGTTGTTGTTGTTGTTATGTGCCGTCCAGTCAGACTCGACTCACAGCAACCCCTCCTTGGGTTTCCAAGATGGTATCACTACAGAAGTAGATTGCTCAACCTTCCTTCTGCGGAGTGGCTGGTGAGTTTGAACTGCTAGCCTTCTGGTTAGCAGTCAAGTGGCTTAGGCACTACGCTACCAAAGCTCCCTCATACGATTGGCTAATACTAGCTTGTCATTTAAATCTGAAATTATATGTCACTTTATCCAGAAAGGCTTTGCTGATGTCTCTAGAAAGGGTTAGGTATCACTTCTGTGGGACTTCACAACAGCCTGAATTTCCCCAAGTCTGTGAATGTAACAGACAGTAATGTAATTATAAGCTATCTTCTCTGGGTTTCCCACTAGATACAGAAAGTTCCTTGAAGACAGGGACCCAGGGGCTGAAGAACATTTCTAGAAGACAGGAATAAGAGCAGGTCATTACTATTCTAGCTACTACACAAATTCTGCTGTTGTTGTTAGATGCCATCAAGTCAGCTCCAACTCATAGCAACCCTAGGTACAACAGAACAAAATACTGCCCAGTCCTGCATCATCCTCAAAATATTTGCTATTCTTGAGTCCATTGTTACAGCTACTGTGCTAATTCATCTCATTGAGGGTCTTCCCCCTTTTCACTGACCCTCTTCTTTACCAAGCATGATATCCTTCTCCAGGGACTGGTGGGTGGTACCTTTTGAGAACATGACCAAAGTATATAAAACAAAGTCTCGCCATTTCTTGCTTCTAAGGAGCATTCTTGCTGTACTTTTTCCAAGACACGTTTGTTCTTCTGTTAGTCCATAGTATTTTCATATTCTTTGCCAATACCACAATTCAAATGCAATAATTCTTCTTCCTACCTTGGCAGACAAATACTCCTCTGCCTTTATTAGGGAAATGGTCAACTCCAGAAAAGCAATTTAAATACAGCAGGGTAAATTGACAACCTAGACACAGGCTACTTTTGGGGAGAGAAACCAAAAAGGTGAAACACACTGCCATTGAGTTGTTTCCAACTCACAGCAACCCCCGTTGGGTTTCCAAGGGTGTAAATCTTTAAGGAAGCAAATCACACCATCTTACTTCTGCAGCTGTTGTTGTTGTTGTTGTTATGTGCCGTTGAGTAGGACCCAACTCATAGCGACCCCTCCTTGGGTTTCCAAAGCAGTATCTCTACAGAAGTAGATTGCCTCATCTTCCTTCCAAGGAGTGGCTGGTGGCTTTGGCTGCTAACTGCCAGCCTTCTGGTTAGCAGTCAAATGCCTTAGGCACTACGCCACCAGAGCTCCCCCTTCTGCAGCTAGTGGGTTTGAACTGTGACCTACTGGTTAGTAGTCAAGTACCTTATCCACTACACCATCAGTGCTTCTTATGGGGAGAGAAATAGTCTATCTAAAAAAAAAAAAAAAATCTCTTAATATTTGCTCTGGTAGCGTAGTGCCTAAGGTGCTTGACTGCTAACCAGAGGGCTGGCAGTTCAAACCCATCAGCCACTCCTTGGAAAGAAAGTTGGGCAATCTACTTCCATTGTGATACTGCCTCGGAAATCCAAGGAGGGGTCTCTATGAATCAGTCCGACTTGACGATACATAACAACATCATTTGCTCAAGAGGACACACTTGACTAATCCTCTTCGCTATAATCTTATGAAATAACTTTATTTCCATTTACTTTTCTTGACTGAAAAAAAGAAGGTTTTGAACTCTAACGAAACTTTTTAAGTTACATGTTTTTCAGAGAAATATTATACACATGCTAATTACATGTGTGTGTTGTGTTTATAACAAATAAAAGTATGGAATGCTACAACGAGACTGCACATTTGCTTATGAAGAGTGCAACAATTGTGACTGTTGTCATTTGGCAATTTCTCAGTATAATGAAGATCTATGGTATTTTGTTTGTCAATATCTGTGCCCTAGAAATGAGCCAAGGAGTCAAAACACTAAATTTACTTTGCTATCCTACCTTGTTTCAGCTCCTATTTTTTGGACATGTCCTGCCTGCATGAAAATAAGGCCTGATTCTACTTGGTCACAACATTAGTCATAGGATTATGACCCAAGACTAGCTCTAAATATCTGAAAGAATCTATAGTGATAAATTCCCAATGCTTATAGATAAAGTTCTATATCAAAATATACCTTTTTTATTGTTTATAAAGAAACATTGTTTTCAATGTCTATTCACGTCCTCTGTTAAGTCTCACTTATATATTTATTAATAAGTTTTTAAAAAAACCCTACAAAACTCACTGGTGTCGAGTCAGATCCGACTCATAGCGACCCCTCCTTGGGTTTCCAAGGTGGTATCTTTACAGAAATAAATTGCCCGACCTTCCTTCCAAGGAGTGGCTGGTGGTTAGAACAGCCAGCATCTGGTTACCAGTCAAAGCCTTAGGCACTATGCCACCAGAGCTCCCAATGAGTTAAAAGTATTTATATTTATTTATATTATATTTATTATTTATTTATATCGTGCTACAATGATACTGCATATTTGCTTTTCAGACACACAATCTGGTACATTTTTTCCCCCATCCATATTAACTTCTGTAATGGAATGAAATGTGGAAGTATTAATATTAAGTTTGGGAATATGTCTTTATTATCATTATTATTATTTGTCATATCTTCTCCTTATATCCTCTGTATTCTCTAGCCTGCCAAAACACATACACACAAATACACACACACACTCATACACAGACACACATATACACCACACATACCTTTCACCTTATTCCCACTCAAAAGCAGTTTTCCTACAAGAACCCAGGAAAAACAAAAGAAAGAAATTAAATTCTAAATTTCAAGTCTTTTAAGCCAAAGCAATTGAGAAAGAACAGGTTCTTTGAATTCCCTCCAGCTTGGCTTTGAATGGCAAGAGCCAAACCTGAAGGATGGGAACACAAAGTTCAGCCATAAAATACAGATTTTAAAAAGAACTAATAATGTTCCTGCTTTCCTTACCAGTTTCTTTCCTGAAGATTCTAGACCTACTTAGAGCAACAAAAGAGAGAGTTTCAGAGAGCTGCAATAATTCAACCACAGGCAGGACTTACCTCTGTATTACTTCGGATGTGCGGCAACGTAAAGGAGACTAGGAAGATGTCAACACTAGATGGTAAAACTGAGGAGGAGCTGCACAGCTAAACAACCACACATTTCATCAACCATACTGCACCTAGCAGCAAGGGGAAGGCCTCTGTTACATTACCCTCCTTTCCAAGATGCTCCCTGGACTATATAATCTGATATTTCCTTCCCACCATGACATCAAGCAACAGTATCTTTTTTTCTGTCTATTTTTACTTTCTCTTCAGGTTCTCTTAATAATTCAAGAAGACTGAAGGATGGTATTTGTTTAATACTCTCTGTCAAGGCCATAATGGTATAAATATCCAGTAAACAAAAAAACATAAGTAAATGTATCCTCCAGGGACAGAAATCAGAACAAACCAATATTCAGGCTCAAATGTGTCCAATATCCAGACCCAATGGAAAAGAGCTCTTAAAAAGTTGTTGAAACAGAGGTTTTTATCCCAAGAAAATCAAATCCAATGTTTTAAAGAAAGGATTGCACATGAAACCAATGTTAATGTAAGCAAACAAGTCATTCTGATATGCTTGGTTTTCTATCTGAAAATCAGAAGTTCTAAATATAGCACCTATGCCTCATTCAATTCACATAGGTAAAGAGAAAGTATGGCACACCAGGTAGTGCAAAGTGGATTTGTTGACTTAATTTGAATCTTGAAGTTGGCATTTCCAATCAAGTTCAGCTTTCCTCAAGTTATTTAAACTTTCATACCTCCATCGGTGAAAGCATAACTCCTACTCAAATGAATTTTCAACACTTTTTGTGATGAGATTAGGTTAATTTCTGCTCACCTTCACTATGAGAAATTGCTTTCCTTTGCCATTTCCTTTAAAGAAGTCATGACAGTCCCTACATTTGGATATGTATAAAATATTGGGTTTATTCACAGTGACATTTCTCCATTGTGTTTGGATAGGTGCTAATTGAAAGAGATATTCCCCAGCTGGAGATTACCTAGGGGTTTTTCAAGCCATTTGAGAAATGCAATTCATCTATAGAGACTAATCACAGTATTCATAACCTAAGAAGGAAACTGCATTATCTGATGTAGTAAGAAAGATGAGATTAGAATCTACCTTACAATTTGATAGATCTTTTCATTCACTTACAAATACTTGCTAGGGTCTCAGAACAGATTCAAATACTTTATTAATTTAGATGCCTTTTTTTTTAATATGATCTATGACATATGCAGTGTAGTAAATTACTTTGTGTGGCTTTTCTACCCATAAGTCTTTGTAAACTCCAAGGTGGAATTTGCTATGAGCAACTGAGGAGCTCCTGATTGCTGAAGGTGTCCACATGGAGTATTTCTGTTGGGAGTGGCACAAAACAATGTTCTGGGAGGTGCCCACTCTCTCTCAGGTGCTTAGAGTTCTGATGCCATAATTGGCTAGTTTGACCACCCTGCGGGCTCTAAAGGAGACCTCCTGGAGACAGAACTCTCTCTGACTGCTTGTTGAGGAAGACGTGCTGCTGAAAGAGACACGGGCTCCTGAGACACACGTTGCTGAGTGAGACACCGAGGGACCAGCACTGCTGGGAAAGAGACTGTGAGAGACTCTTGGCTGAGGGACGGTGGGCTGAGAGAGAGACTGAGCGTTCTTCCTGAACTTGAGTTGTAGCCTGGTGCTTCCCTAATAAACCCTGTAATCTGTGAGTTCTGTGTGGCCACTGCAGTGAATTATCAAACCCAGGAAAGAGGTGGTGGGTGCTTTGGGAGGAACGGTTGGAGCAAGGGCTGGAGGGAGGCAGCATGTCTGGCCTTGCAGTAATAGGCCTTGGGTTACTGCTGGTAATCCTGCCTTCCCCTCGTAGGGTTAGAGGAGGTCAGAACATGTGGCCTCCTCACCGTTTTTGCAACATAGTATACAGTTTGGTATTCCCTATATGTTCCTAAAACTTCTATTGCACAAACTATAAAATGGTTTTGCTAGCAAACCAAATCATCTCAGTTTCCTAAAATAATCTCTCATATTTATCAAGACTTAAAGTCAAAAATGGTGTGAGGGGAACAAATTGCGGTGACAACAAAGGTGAATAATGAGAGAGTCAAGTAAATTATATCAAGGAAAGGAAAGGGAGAATGGGATACTGAATTGCTACACTACAAATGAAGAAGTTAGTCCCTGTTTTACAATTTCATAGGCAGGAATGTACAAGTGGTTACATGCATGCTAGAAATCACAGAAGGAATGGGGTGATCAATGGCAGAAACAACTCAAATAATAGCTTCTCTTCCAGCTCCAGAATAGAATGTCCCAAATATTATACATTTGTTCTCTAGTCACATGCAATTTCTTTGGTCAGTTTATCAGTACTGCTGTCTTCATTACTCTTTCTCTTTGGTTATGTTTTATTTCTCTCTGTCTCTGACTCCCCGGCCCCTATCCTTCAATTTTTTTCCCCTTCTGTTACAAGTATTGTTGAGCAACGAGAGTAAGACATGAAATTGTTAAATAAATTCACATATAAACCATTCAGTCTCACTGAATTATTTTGCAGTAGCCTGCTAACTAGTCTGTCCCTTTATAACCATTCTTCTTACAGTTGCCAGAAATGTCACAAAAACATAACTCAGGTCATGCCATTTTCTTTCTTTCTTTCTTTCTTTTTTTTAATCTACTCCCCTCCAAATCTTCCCATTGGACTGAGAATAAAATTGAAGCTCCTTATTATGGACCCTGTGGGTGGTGCAAAGCGGTAAAGCACCAGACTTCCGATCAAAAGGTTGGAAGTTTGAGTTCACCCAGAAGGGCCTTGAAAGCAAGGTTTAGTGAGCTATCCTTGAAAAATCAGCCACCGAAGCACAGCTTTACTCTGGCACATATGGGGTCGCCACGAATCAGAACTGACTCCATGGCAACGAGTTTTATCATAACCACCAAAGCCCTCCGAGATCTGGCTTGAACTGATTCTCTCCAACCTCATTCTATTCCACCACCAACCCATACAAACCTTTCTGCATGGATAACAAATTCATTCCCACTTTAACACTCTGCATCTTCTCTTGTCTCTGCCTCGTACACATGGCATCCAAACTTGCATTTTATCTTTTAGATCTCAACTTAAATATCACCTGCTCAGAGAGACCTTCCCTGAGTAAATCAACAGAGGGTAGCCTTATGATGCTGTTGTTTGTCTTACTTATTATCTGTATCCCCAACTGGAACACAAGTTCAGTGAAAGCTGGGTCTTGCCTGAATCCCCAGGCCTGGAACAATTTTTGCCATGTAATAATCCATAAATACTTGTCAAATAAACAAACAAGGCTGAAAACTTCTCTGTTGAAGGTTATAATAATACCTATAAAAATATAATCAAATTTCAAAATAATCTCTTGTTTTCATCTTCATGTGAATATTTTATAGAAAGGAAGACAGTTCAATTATTATGCAAGCACATTTTCCTTTAATGTTATGTGACATTGGTATTGCTTTTGTTCTTCCAAATTTGCTTCACTTTATTGGATACGTAATTTAATCTAATTTCTCATTGTGCTTGCTTATTCAACTTGAGCTGAATACTTTCATGCACTGCACAGTATATTTATACATCTACTTTGTATTTTGTCTGTTTACTTCATTTTTATGTTCTGAAAACAACAGTGTGAGTTCTTAATCATCTGTTTCCATTTTCATTCAGCACTGGTATAGATGATACTGTGGTTCACACAATCCAAACATAAATTAAAGCATCTACTGATTAGGAAATCTGATATAAATATAAAAATATTTCTTCAGTCAGAATTATTTATAGTACTACAGCTATTGTTTTGTAAAACATAGCTAATGCTTTCCCAGATGTGGAAAAGGAAAGACTTATCCTAGGCAATTTTTGTTTCAAGAACTGATTATGGCTAGAAGTTTGATTTCTGCTTTTGTATATACACACACACACATATAATATATACTTATATATATATATATATATATGTAATACACACACACACAATTTGTATGTATACATATATGGTCACCAGAGAGTCTTTTATTATATTCAATACAGAAAACAAAGACCTAAAGAGCAACTGAGAAAAGCATCTTTCCAGGTATAGGGGTCAGTGTGGTCAGAAAGAAACACAGCCAGTACTTTTCCTCATGATTTTTTTTTTTTTTATAATTGAACATAGGAGTCAAATGTGACTATGTTCTGCTTTGCTTTAGAGTCCACATGAGATTAGGGAAACCATAATTATATGGGAAAGCTCACCTCAATATTCTTTAAGCTAAGAATTTGTACATATGAACTTTTGAGGTTTTATGGGTCACAGGATCATTGATAGAGTTTCTGCTTAGAAGCAAAAACATTTTTAGTATTGTTCCAGTTCACCACCTCTTTTAGCCAAGTGCCAAACAAAATTCTTCCACCTCAAGAGTCTAAAATCAATTTATCCACAACCTTTCACTGGCTCTCACCCTCTCTGGTGTTCTTCTCCTCTGGGCTCAGTTTAAATTTCATAGCCAATCAAATAAGCATTCCCTCTCATGCACCTTCCACTCATTAGTCTCTGACTCAGTTACTCCTTCATGCTTAGCAAAACTTAAATCAAATTATTTGTCTATTTGGAGTCTGTACCTGGACAAACAATTGAGAGTGAAAAGGCATACTCAACCAAATGAACTTACTTTAGATTTGGGACCGCTAACATCAAGTGGGGTCTTAATGATATTGTATTTCACTAGTGCATTTATTCTTCCCTTTTTGTAAACAACTGTCTTATACATGTTCTTCTCTCCGCAAGCCTCTCATACCTCTCACTCCATCCTCACTCTCAGTCATTAACTTTGCTTCCACTGAGAAAACAGAAGAAACTGGAACACATTTCCCACAGCTCCAACTACCCATCAACCCACCTACCCTCATGTGTGCCCAGATAGTCTTGTCTAGAGGCAGTAGAAAACTATTTTCCTTTGCTTCTCAAGGGTGCTGTATGTGCACACTCGTCTCTCCTACATCAACAAGATTCGCCATGGTACAACAATCTCCTCCTAACTGCACTTCCCACTCATCACTCCATTTCTGTTCTTGCCTTTCCAGGAAAACTCAAACCTACATGTTGTTTTATTTTCCTTTAAAAACTTCTCTTGGATTTTAAGGTACAACATGCTTCTGGTTTTCCTCCTACTTTCAGAGGCCTCTGCTGGTTCCTCTTCATTTCTCAAACTCTTAATGCAGGAATGTTAAGGATCAATCATGACGATGCTATTCCTGTCCCTCCAATGCATGAATTTAAGGAGCCCTGATGGTGCAACGGTCAAATGCTGGGCTGCTAACCAAGAGATGGGTGACTAAACTCCCCAGCAGCTCTGCAGGATAAAAGACCTAGTGATCTGCTCCTGTAGATGCACAGCCTAGGAAACCCCAGGGAGCAGTTCTACTCTGTCCGACAGGTTCACTATAAGTTGGAATGGACTCAACAACAACAGGCACACATTTATTCTTTTATCTCCATAGCTCTCCTTTCCCCCTACTACTATTAGCAACCATTCAAATATATCCAATGAATAATGTTTTCTTTGTAATGATGCCTAGAAAAAGGTATTTTGTGTAAATACATTTTAATGTATAAAAATCATATTTCATTATCTTGCTTGCTTTACTTTCTTTCCTCTCAAGCCTATGTTTTTAATATCCATTTATGTTAGATAATCACATTCACCATAAAATTGTTATAATTGAAGGCTTCTACCTGCTACACAGTTCTGTTACACATCTATTGTTAACAGGAAATCTTTTCTGTTCAACCTTTAAACAGATTCAGAATCTGATCATTTCCTTAACTTTGTTTACCACACAGGACAAAGCTACCATCATTTTCCCCCTGAATTATCGGCAAACCAAAAACCAAACCCACAGCCATAAAGGCGATTCTGACTCATAGAGACCCCCATTGGGTTTCCAAATCTGTAAATCTTTATGGAAGGGGATTGTCTCATCTTCCTTTCACAAAGCAGCTGGTGGGTTTGAACTGCCGACCTTCTGGTTAGTAGTCAAATGCCTTACCCACTATGTCACCAGAGCTCCTAGATTATCGACCAGGACATAATAATTTATCTTTTTCCAACATAGCAGTCACAGTAATCTTGTTAAATGTCCAATAGTTTCACTGTTCTGCTTAGAGCTTCCTATAGCTTCCCTCTCACTGCAGGTAAAAGCCAACATAACTGCAATGGCCTAAATGACTTCATACAATCAGCCGGCTCCTGCAACGTTCTACCCACATCTTCTGCTGACTACTTACTCCAATATTGTCCCATTGGCCTCCTGGCTATTCCTTGAACTCCCCAGGTACACTCTTCCTGGAGGCTTTGTACAGGATCTTCCCTTAGCCCTCACACTCCTCATCCCCTCCCGGTTTTTATTTAATTATCAACCCTCGTCACATGTACTAAACCCCAAACTCTACCTATCCTTCTTCTCTACTTATGCTTTTCCTTAGCATTTCCCTCTACTGAACATAACTTGTGTGTATGTATATATGTAGGGTATGTGTGTGTATAGATAGACAGATAGTATGTGTGCATATATTATATATATGTATTTATTAAATTTTGAGGGGTCATAAAATTATTGATGTGGGTTAGTGGAGGGATGTATGGAAAGAGTCTGTGAATACCTGACAACATTAGGAAAAGGGAGGACACCAAATTGTGCACATAGGAGATAGATGACAGATGCTAATACCAACCAGTGTGCCCACAATACTTCATTACCATTAACACCAAACACCAGGCTACAGATAAACACATAAACATCTAAGAAGATCAGAGGGGGGTCAGTGAACAAGAGTATACTCTAGACCAAGGATAGATTCAGTGGAAACTAACCTTGCACAGATGCCAGTGATACAAGATACATGCAATCCTTAGAGAGACAACAGAAGATAGACATAGAGTAATTCTTCACAGACACCCAGACACTATGGGAGAGAGATCCAATGGATCTACTGTCTCAGGACCATAGTACTGGGGGACGCCAGACTCAATTGGCACAACAAAATACATAAAAGTCTTGTTCCTCATCCTACATTGGTGAGTAGCGACTAGAGTCTTAAAAGCATTCAAACAGCCATTTAAGATGCAGCTTATGAATAGCAAAGAAACACTGTTTGGTACATTACCGTGCAACTT
>NW_006921705.1:4144578-4168626 GCF_000298275.1 Orycteropus afer afer
GCAGTGTTTCGTTCTGCTGTGCATGGGGTCGCTATGAGTCGGAAACGACTCGACGGCACTTAACAACAACAACAACAATGGTATCTTATCATTGGAAGCAAAGAAGAGTGCTAAAAGAAAACAAGGGCATTTGGAAGCAATCAGCCCTAGGACACAATGACCCTCGAGACCAGAAGAACTAGATGGTGCCCAGCTACCAATGCTAACCACTCAGGAAAGGAGCAAAACTGGAGATCCTGGATAGAGTAGGAAGAAAATGTGAAACAAAATCCAAAAACTCAATAATGTCCAGAATTACTGGTAGGATGGAGTCTGGTAAGACCCCCCAATACTATGGCCCTGGGATACATTCTGAGCCTGGAATAAAACTCACTTCCAGGGGCTGGTTCTCAGCCCAATAGTAAACAAGGCATACATAGAGACCACTCAACCCAGGGTGGTACAGCCACATACTCTATGGAAATGCATCCCTTAGAGCAACTGACCACAGGGCACCCCAGGGGCAACATTCCCACGAGGAAATGCAGGAGACACAGGAGTGTATAACTCTGAAGGGTATGGGGGCAGGGGGGTTACTGGACCTGGATTAGAGGAGACTGGGTTAGGGTTGGGGATGGTAAATGGGGAGTGAAACTAAATGTACACGTAATGTTGAATGTAAAACAAACTCTGCTCTGAGATTTTTTTTTCTAAAAAATAAAAAAGAGGGGTCATAGGACAGACAGTAAACAGTAAATAATTGTTTTTATAATTATGTAATTATTTACTATGTACTGTCTATCTCTCCTGTGTCTCCACTCAATAATTTATCTTCCATAAAGGGGGATATTTTAGTCTTATTTTTTTTTGTTCCAAAAAAATTTTTATTGTGATATGGATACAAATCTACAAAGCAGATTTGTTTTCTTTCAGCAATTCATACACATTTGCTTCAAGGCACCAACTGCAATCCTAACAATTAATAGCTCTCCTCCCACCTCCTCTCTGTGACTACCCCTTCCCTGTGTCCTTCTTATCTATGCTTTCCTGTCTGTCCAGGTTTCCCCCATACAAATGCTGCCCTTCTGATCTTTCACAGTTGTTTAATCTAAAGGATGTATCTCCCTGGGGTAGGTAGGTGCACCTCCCTGCAACAGGCATTCTGCTTGTAGGCCTTTCTACTGTTTGGCTGAGAGCTGATTCATGGAAATGAGCCCAGTTTCAGGCCCAAAGGTTAACCTAGGGCCATACTCTAGGGGTTTCACCAGACTCTATCCTACTAGTAATACTGGTCATTTTTGTGTTTTTGAATGTTGATCCACATTTTTCCCCTACTCTATCCATGATCTCCAATTTTGATATCTTTCTGAGTAGTTGGCATTGGTAGACAGGCACCATCTAGTTCATCTGGTCTCAGGGTCATAAAGGCTGAGGTTCCCTTGGTCCATTAGATCTTTAGACTAATTGCTTCCGGTTGATTTTCATCATTCTTCTTTGCTCCAGACGAGGGGAGACCAATAGTTACATCTTAGATGGCTGCTCAAAAGCTTTTAAAACCCGAGTGCCTGCTTACTAAAGTAGCATGCAGAATAATATTGTTTTGTACTATGTTGTGCCAATTGAATTTGATGCCCCGCAAGACCATGGTCCCAAGCCTGCAGACTCAGAGACTCACTCCCTTAAGGTGTTTTTGGTTGCTGCTGAGAAACAACTCCAACCTTGTCCCCTGTTAGTTGTTCTTTTTGTTTTGCTTTGTTTCATTGCTATATGCACAAAGTCTAAGAGAGTTGTGGGTATAGTAGACATTCAATAAATAATTATATAATAAATAGAAACAATCGATATAAAATCTTGATTCTAAGTACCCTGAAGGGAAATGAGGGAGAAAGACATAAAGAAAGTTCAAGTGGGGAAAGATACTATTAGGCCACCCTGATCCCTGTAAAGCCACTGCTGTCAAGTCAACTTATAACAAAATTGTAAGACAGAGTAGAACAGTCCCATTAGGTTTCTAAGGCTGTACTTCAGAAAACCAGATTGCCACATCCTTCTCCCACAAAACAGCTGATAGGTTCTTAACTGCTGACCTTTCAGTTATCAGCTGAGTGCTTAACTATTGCATCACCAGGGCTCCATCCCTCTGTCCTAGGGCTGACCATTTGCACCTCATTTCATTCCTATTTGTCCAATTAAGTCTCTCTTAAGAATACTCCTTAAAAAATTCTATTACTCTCTTAGGCCTGCCCTTATTCCCCTCCCCTGGCTTAAAAATTTCCAAAGCTTTCCAATGCTAAGAGAATGGACCTACTAAGCTCTGCAAGATTCCATCTCAGAGTATATTCTGCATCCCAGCCACAGGGGCCTATTGCCTTTATTAACACATCAGCTCTTTCTGTTGTAAAAGTTCTTTGTACGCCCAACATTAAAGAGCATTCTTCAGAATTTTTCCATGGCTCCCTGGACTACCTACGTTCACCTGTTAGCAGCTCATATTTTATTTTTGACTTGTATCACATTTCAATTAGTCAATCATATATACAATTTGTCAATTAATATGAATCTCCCCTTCAAGAATATAAACTCAATGCATGCAGCATGGTGTCTATCTTATTCACTCATCTATACCTGACTCCTGACTATAAGAGATACTCAGTAAACACTGGTTGAAGAAATGAATGAACCTGACCTGGAACATTTCCCTCATCTGGTTCATTTCTGTCTTGTGACATTGCCTGGGCTGCCTGACTAACCTTCTAAATTCTGAATTCATTGCTTGTTTGCTAAGTCTGAAACTAATTCTAACTTCCATGTTGTCCACCTCAGCTAGGACATCCTCCTTCAGGCTGATGGTTGGCTTTGCTTTCACACATACTGTTCTTAGATTTCATCAATCCATCTATACTTCCTCAACAACCGGGAATAGATCGTTTTTTTTTCTCCTTTCAATCTGAAATAGAACTCATATTTCCAGTACCTTTAGGAGAACAGTTATAGATACTAAAACTCATATGTTTTAAATTTTGTTTTGATCTCATGGTTTTGAATAAAGCACTTTACGCTACTAATGCTCAGTTATGAATCTCAAAGAGGTGGCCCATGACAGAATAACTTAATGTGCAGTGTTCTGCTCTTCTGCAAAACTATGCCTGGATGGAGTCAGAGAAACAGTGATACCTTCTAACTCAGGCATATGTGTAAACTATATTTGTATGCTGAAAAAATATCTTTCCAACTGCTAATTCCTGTTGTAAATTCCATAATTCTACAACTGGCTCAAGCTGAGCAACAATTGTGAGAATTGTACAGGACCGGGCAGTGTTTCATGTTCTGTTGATAGGGTCACACACATGAGGTGGAACCAACTTGACAGCACCTAACAACAACCTTTCAGTGTGGCAGTAACTATAATGTTGCTTTACCTAATTGTAATAAGAGAGAAATTCACCATCTCTCATTCTTGGAAAACAAAAATAACTATATTTGCCATGAAAAAAAGCAAGGCAAAGTTTTCCTACTCTGTAGTGGTATACTTGACTGCTAATCAGAAGGTTGGCAGTTCAAACCCATCAGCCTCTCCTTGGAAGGAAGGTTGGGCAATCCTACTTCTGTAGTGATACTGCCTCGGAAACCCAAGGAGGGGTCACTATGAGTCAGGGCCAACTCCATGGCAAACAACAACAACAACAGTGGTATAGTGAATAAGGCATTTGGCTGCTAACCAGAAGGTCAGCAGTTCAAATCCACCAGCCACTTCGTGGACAGAAGATGGGGCAATGTACTTCTATTAAGATTTACAGTTTTGGAAACCCATTGGGGGTCACTATGAGTCAGAATCCACTGGATGGCAGTGAGGTTTTTTTTTTTTTTTTTTGGTAGTTAAATTCACTCTCACATTTCCAGCTGTGTATGAATGTAGGATGCACTAAACTACTTTTCACAGGAAGCCAAATTTGTAGTTAATACCAGAGTTTAAGGGGAAAAATAAAACTGAACTAAATTGTCTTTTTGTGGCTGTGACTCATCATTGTACAGTTGTGAAAGAAGCCAAGAGAACAGGCTGGTTTTGGATCTCCAAAGTTCAAGAGCTAAAATCAATTACCTCTTCAAGGACATCAGCAAGCTTACTAAGGATCTCCTCAGGAAGGTTCTGGAATGTTGGAACACTGAAAAACAAAACAGAGAATGATGCTAAAGCCATGAAAGCAACTTACTTTCCCAAATAAAACATCAATGTATCTGAATGAAAATACAAAAACATTTCATGAAAAAGAATCTGCTCATGAAAACCAAAAGTATTATTTAAGCACCGTTTGATGCTTAAAAGGGAAAAGCGCATATGAAAAGAATCTGGAAGTTGGATAAAACTGGGTTCAAATGCCACTTATGTTTGTCTTCATGACTTTGAATGTCACAGCTATGAAGGGGAGAAAACCATTCCTTCTCTTATCACCCTCCTGTCATCAGATTCTTTCCAGCTTCACCATCCTCTCCACTCATTCCCCTGCCAAATACACACATCCTTCTCCATGCCACCTCCTACTCAACCTTTAGGATAAAGCTTGTTTGGTCATACATTCCACCCTGCAAGCCTTCAGTCAATAGCTTGGAGAGCTCCCTTGGCCGTCACACCAACCACTCCCCAACTAAGTCCCAGCCCAGTTTTCATGGATAAATTCTCACTCACATTGACCCTAGTGCATCTGAGTAGAACAGGATTTTCAGTGGCTGACTTTACAGAAGTAGACCGAAGTGTTCAACTATATACACTACCCAAAGACTGCTAGGAAAGGCCTCCCTATTGTGGACTCTTTTATCTCTTATTTAAACTTTAATTAAATAATGAATCAAATGCAGGTAATGCATTGTTTAGCATCTGTTCGGGCAATGTCCAATCACATAACTGTGGTCCCATAGGTCTTTTTTTTTTCTTTTTCTTAATGGAAAGCAGCTCTCCTTTCGTTTATTATTTTCCCCTAATGATTTTAAACACCCCGAACCCTCAGAGTGAATGAGCATCAGGGCACCAGGAGCACCTCAATCTCTACAGGGCCGCCCCTCCTTCCACTCCTCCTGGCTTCACTAACTTGCTCAGTAGCATGCAGCCTTCCACCCCCAGTGCAGGGCAGCACTTGCCACAGCTCCTTTGCTCCTGCTGTAGGTGCTGGTGGCCCAACTGGCTCCAGGTACTCATGGGCTTCTAGCTACACATGATCCGGAAACTTTCGCACCAACAGTGTGGCGGCAATCAGGGCCACCACCACCAACCATGCTCTGGTATGTGCATACCTGGTCCCAGCTGGCCACCTCTCTGGGCCCGCCGTGTGTCTTCCCTCCTCCTGTGTTATGGATGTGCTCAAAGTCCCAATCTATTTGCCTGACCAGCACCTTTCCAGCACCTTCCCACACATCTGGTAAGGCTAGCTTCCTGTATCCAATGCATAAGGCTCTCAGGCTTTGTCCACAGACTCCCATAAAGTTTTAATATAATAGGTTTTACAAGGATTTAACTATGTATGGGACTACCTGAATATAGTATGGTGTTCACACAAAGTCCAAATCATAAAATATTCCTATTTCACAGAATATATTATGGATGGTAAGTGACACATACCAGTACTTGTTACTGTTGTCTAGAATGAAAATTCCACAAAGATAGCAACTATATCTATTTTGCTCATCCCTGTATTTTTGCTGATTTACAAATAGCATATCACAATAAAACAAACAAACAAAAAATAAACTCACTGCTTAAGTCGATTGAACTCATAGAGACCCCTCCTTTGGTTTCCGAGGTGGTATCTCTACAGAAGTAGATTGTCCAATCTTCCTTCTGAGGAGTGGCTGGTGGGTTTGAACCACCAGACTTCTGGTTAGCAGTCAAATGCCTCAGGTACTACATCTCCAAAGGTAGCATGTGTTAAATAAAGTTACAAAAGCATGGATGTGTGATGCCTCCTAGTGCAGTTACAAAGATCAGATCAGGCAGGATAGAGTCAAGAGTCAGACTCATAAGACACTCAAAAAATGCTACTTCCTTTTTTCTCACTCTTCTCTTATTTCTACCATGGGGCAGTAAAATAAAAATATTGAGTGAGGCTGAACAGAAGGAACAACAAAAATTTTTTTACCTATGAAATATAAATGACTTCAAATGAAAATAAATAAATAAATAGCATCAACATGTAATTCTTAAAACTCCATGGGAAAATCTGAGATGTGGAAGTAAATACTGATTTGATCAAATCTCAATTCTAAAATAGAGAAAATAATATAGATAAATTCATATATATTTGCATGCCTTCGGATATATGACCTACAGCGTAATTTTGACTTGATTAGAAAGATACAACAAAAGAAGCCATAACACACTGTTTTGATATAAGGATGAAAGTTTTGCTGTTGTCACTTCAATTCCCATTACTTCATCTCAATAGGGTAAAGCCTATTGATAAAATCCCAAGGTTTTGTGCAGAGGTGTAACAATTCAGGCAGGACCATCTGTTCCACCAGATTTACTGTTGTGGTCTGAGCACGTGGGTTTTAATTTCCAGGAGGTAGTCTATTTCTGCAGCCGGATGGAACATATCACAGAAAAAGACAAAAGACAGAAGCAGCTGTCTCCACGACTTATACAGATTGAAAAATCTATACCTTTCTCATTCTTTTAATGAGAAATATTTCAGTTTCTTCTGAAATGTAAGAATAGTTAAAGAGCTTCCATATCCCAGTGGGTATTTTGGAAAGCAAAAAGCACAACTGAGTTTTTCTTGCTTTAGTAGAATTGGCAGGAGCTCTGGTGGTGTAGTATCTAAGGCATTTGACTCCTAACCAGAAGGCTGGAGGTTCAAACCCTCCAGCCACTCCTTGGAAGGAAGGTTGGGCAATCTATTCCGTAGCGATACTGCCTTGGAAACCCAAGGAAGGGTCAGTATGAGTCAGATCCAACTCGATCGTAGTGAATTTGAATATAACTGGCCCATAATTCTACACAGGCCTATTATTTCTATGCTAGAACTTATATTTTAATCTATGCTGTGACGATGTCAAATCATACTCCAATACTTTCATTGTTATGAGAATTTTTCAATCATGAGGAAAATTTTAATATTTACTTGGCTACATGACACACTAAATGAAAACAAAAACATCCATTTTAGGAGGTCATTTTAAATGTATTATCTTTTACAAATTTATTCCTTCCGACTAGTGGCTGGCAGTTCAAACCCACCACTCGGAAGGAAGATGGGGCAATCTACTTCCATAGTGACACTGCCTCGGAAATCCAAGGAGGGGTTGCTGAGTCAGGTCTGACTCAACGGCACATAACAACAACAAACAACATTATAAATTTAAGTGCCTTTTACAAAGCCTTAAAACATCCAGTAGCATTTATTACTAATAAAATGTAAAGATTTTTTTTAAGAAGAAATACTTTAAAAGTGATCATTACTAACTGAAGCACTTCTATAAACTAGAAATCATTTATCAAAAAAAACCCTTCATTTTTATAAATTACTCTAAAAACACTCTGTAACTGTAAAATCCTAAGATCTCTATTTCTCATGTAACTAATTTGCTTTCTAAGAAATACTGATCCATCAATAGCCTGAACACCAAGAATAAAAGTTATGGATATTCTTAGTTTTAATATGAATATATTTGAAATAGAAGTTGCATTTTCACAAATACATCAAAAGTTACTAATTTAGAATTTATTAATTTGGATGTATGATAGTTCAAGATGAAGCTGTCTATGATTTAGAAAATTTAAGGCAAAATAACTACCAGGAAAAAAGTTCCAGCTAAAATTTTTAAGCACTAGAGAAAAACATTGCCATTTATGCAAAAAAATAATTTATAGGAACAATTTACATTCTAATTACAAATAATCTTACAATAATCCTACAGATCTATTAAAATGATTGCAGTAGGCCTGAAATTTTAGAATATTATTGAATGTAATAGAATCAAACACAAACATACTGCCATCAAGTCGGACCTAACTCATAGCAACCCCTCCTTGGGTTTCCCAGGCAGTATCACTACGGAAGGAGCCCAATCTTCCTTCTGAGGAGTGGCTGGTGGGTTTGAACTGCCAGCCTTCTGGTTAGCAGTCAAATGCCTTAGGCACGATGCCAACAGAACAGAGATGATTTAATGTATGGCCCTTTTCCACTGGTTAGTCTAACTTAATGAAGTAAGGATTTGTAATTTGTAATGATAACAATGGAAAGAAAGATTTGAATGCTTTCTATTTGCCAGGCAATGAACTAAGCATTTTATATGTAACATAATCACTGCTGTGGAGTATGTTATATACGATATATTAAATATAATATTTAACTCGTTGACTCCATTTATTTTCCAACTGTTTAATATGAAAACTGTAAGATCAATTGAAAGGCTAAAAGAACTGTTTAAGCATGACCTGCATCCCCACCACATAGATTTAACAACTTTTAATGTTTTGCCATATTTGTATTATCTACATTCAATTATTATAATGTTTCTTTCTGTATATGGTGAAATGAGTTATTTTATATGGCCTTTTGCCTTGGTTCTCTGGAAAAAATAGCTTAAAAGATTTCCCCCTAAGCTCTCAAGAGTTATCTTTTCACTAGTTTTCTGCCTAAAAAGGGTTTGTTACTTTTGTCCAGGTTGATTGACATTTTCTGAGTAAGTTTTATATAACTTGGTTTGATACTTTTTCTCCAGTCCTGAGTTGCTATACCTTGATTGGTACCTATTTTGCAGGGAAGAGTCAATTACTACACAAGTGAGGTGAGTTGTAGCCCAGCTGAGCCTACTATGCAAATGCAGTATCTGTGGCCTCCTGAGAAGAAAGTGGAAGTTGGTGAGTTGATGTCCCTGGTGGGAGTACCATGCCTTGAAACTGAGAAGGAGATAATGTATTTAAGCAGTCAACCTCACAGAGGTTTGTCAGGCTGAAAGAAACAAGAAGAGAAGCAGAAAGAAGAGAGAAAAAGCAGAGATAATGACAAGACTCAAGGAAACTCCTGAGAGCTGTATTAGAGATCAAGGGATGGAACACTGAAGATAGTGACAGGCACTGAAGGGTCCCAGTAGCAGAGCCAATGGTGACAGGCCCAGAAGGGGCCCAGCTGCAGAGCCAGCAGTGAGAGGCCACAGGCCCAAGAAGAGGCTGTTTTGAGGCAGCCAGGTGGAACCTGTCCTGAGGGGGCCAAAAGGAGGCCTGCATGGCCTAGAGGAACTGCGAGAGCTGTCCTGCACTGACTGAAGCAGGGAGATGCTTCCTGATCCTGCTCCTGAGTTGCAGCCTGTTGATTCTGATCCCAAGTTATACCTCGTTCCTTAATAAACCACCTAACTGAAAGTATGGTCTGAGTTCTGTGTGACCACTGCAAGGGATTACTGAACCCAAAAAAGAAGTAGAGAGTGCTGTGGGAGGGAGAACTGGTGTCAGAACTAAAAAAAGTTGGAAAACAGAGGTATGTCCGACCTTCACCCCATGGAAATCAGCTTTGTACTGATGGTGATTCTCATTATCCCCCAGAAAGTTAGACAGACTCAGATGACACTACTACTATTATGTCCATTATCTTACAGAATATATGAATGCAATGCAACACAATGCACTGTCCAATGCACAATGCGATGATCTGACTCATAGCAACCCTTCCTTAGGTTTCTGAGACAGTATCAATATAGAAGTAGATTGCCCAACTTTCAATATATATTTAGATAGATAATTCTTAATGAAACATTTGAAAATAAATTGAAGATATCATGAAACTTTAATACTTTTAGCATGCATATGCTAAAAATAAGAATTTCTCCTAATAACTGTAATATCATTATGGTATATAAGAAAATTAATTATAATTCTATAATATCAGCTAATATCCATCACATATTCAAATATTACTTCTTGTCCAAATATGTCTTCAATAGTCAGCTTGTTTTTTCTTTCAAACTAGGATCCAGTCAAAAGTCATTCAATGCTTTTGGCCATTCTATGTCTTTACTCTAATTGTACAATAATAGTCCTACATATTTCCCCCCATGACACTGATATTTTGAAGAAACTTGGGCAACTTTCTCAGTGTTCCACATTCTGAATTTGTCCCAGGATTTTATTTCTGGTAATTTACTGTATGAAAATAATAGTTAATAGAGGGGAAAAATCTATATAGAAAGTAATTCATTATAGTCATGTGTCAATAAAAAAGTAGGACACATACTGAATCACATAATGACAAAGAGCAGCAGTTTTACAAACTCGCTGACAGTTTGAGGATTCTGAAGATCTTTTCACGGGGGTCCTCAAAATCAAAATTATTTCTATCATAAGCATAAAATGTAATCTGCCCTTTTCATTCTTTTTCTTTCACAAGTGCACAATACTTTCAGAGGCCATATGGCATGTGATGATGTCATCACTTTGATGGGTAATGGAACACATGCTATTCCTGTATTTCCTAAGGCTTTAAAAAATAGTAGCTTTATGTCATAAATAGTTTACAGAAATTAACTCAGTATGCTTTCAGTACTTATACTGTGCTTTTACTAGCTATTTTTCCTTATACCTGCTATCATCTCTGTAACCTTATAATTCCATAAAGAATCCCCTTGAAATACTGACTTTTCCTTAAGCCTAAGCGTAAAAAAAATAAGAAGTAAATACATTTCAAGGTCTTGCTTTGCCAATAACAGTTTTCCATGCTTTTCAAAAATATTTCTATCTTTAAAATTATATCAAAAAATTTTAGAATAATTATTGTTAAACGACACAAAATTGATGTATTTTATATTTTTATTTTTAAGAATGGATCATTTGCTTTCAAAGGAAGAAGATTCATGTTCTCAAACCACAGCTGAAATATCTAAGTCTAAAGATGCTGAAGAAGATTAAAAAAAAAAAAAAAATGACATAGGATTTTTTGACTCATAGATGGGAGAAATCTACTCCAAAGAAACCCAGAGCACTGTAAGTAAGAAATGAAAACTACCTCCCCTCCTCAGGATTATAGATTAAAATAATTTATTTTCTTTTACATCAGAACATTTTTAATAGTATTATCATGCTAGTTAAGTTGTGATGTTACTTTGTTGTTGTCGTTGTTATGTGCCATCGAGTCAGACCCGACTCATAGCGACCCCTCCTTGGGTTTCTGAGGTGATATCACTACATAAGTAGATTGCCCAACCTTCCTTTGGAGGAGTGGCTGGTGGATTTGAAACACCAGCCTTCTGGTTAGCAGTCAAGTGCCTCAGGCACTACACCATCAGAGTTCCCGGATGTTACTTTGAGAACAATTATTCAAAGCTTATTAAATAGGGATTTGCATTTTCAAATATGGCTATGGTGAACTTTTTTAAAAGTCCAAAATTATCATGCTAACCAGAAGGGTGGTGGTTCAAACCCACCAGCCACTCCTCAGAAGGAAGACTGCACAATCTACTTCTGTATTGGTAGCACCTCAGAAACCCAAGGAGGGGTCGTTATGAGTAGGATTCCACTCAACAGCAGTGAGTTTGGGTATTTTTTTTTTTTTTTTGGTTTTACAGCTTTTCAAAATAGAAATGAAAAAGTCAGTGAAACATTGTACAAGGTGAGTTACTATATTACATTGCTCAGAAAAGCCCACTCAGTAGCTGAGAGACAAATAAAGCCTGGTAGAGTTGACTTTGCTGAATGTCTGCTAGACAAAAAGTCAGTAAAAGAAATCGCTGTCTTGCCTCTTTCTAGTGATATAGCACCTTGATGAATAAAGATTTAGCTGCAAGCACAAAGACTGCATTCAGATCTTGTCTGCAGACTTGTATTTTAGCCTTAGAAATGGATTCATCTACAGACATTACTGGACCTGCTGTTTTGTTTTAATTGATTCCTCTGGTATCAGAACCAGCTAGTCATCGAAGAAGGACATCTTATATGCACACGCTCGGCAACACAGACAAGTGGAGCTGGAATACTCAAAGTGGTGACTGACTTTTTTGAATCTTATGGCTTATCCTGTGTTGAAATTTGTGCTGATGATGCCAAAGCAACAGTAGCCCCTTTGTACAAACCAAGGTAGTAACATCAAACTGCACTAGTTGTCATTTATTCCTAATCATGACACACTCACAACAGACAAACACGAATAACACAAAACATAAAATAAAATGAAAACACAAAACATAAAATGCCAGTTTTACTTTGAAATGTTCTTGATAAAATATTACTAGCTCCTAATTTTATTAAATTTCACCCTTGAGAATATAACATCTTAATATTATGTGTAATAAAATAGCATGTACCCATAAAGCACTTTTGCTACATATTGCAGAATGATGGCAATCTCAAGGAAAATCACTTCTACAGTGGTTGCAGTTACAAGCTGAATTAGGTAATTTTTAATGGAACATAATTTTTTACTTGAGAATGAACAACGAAGCGGTTACTCAGACTTGGGTATTTGGCAGACAATTTTTAAAAAATAAACCAAGGGAGCCTGTCATTTCAAGGAAAACAACAGACACTGTTTGTTACCCATGATAAAAACTGAACTTGTAAATAAAAAATAAAGCTTCCTAAAACTTCCATCCGCCACTGTGAGCTTTAACAGCTTCTAAAACAAGATCGTCAACAAGATCTAAAAACTTTTCTAATGAGATCAATCAATGGCAATATGTTGATATTACCAAACAAGGTTCTTTTTTTTTTTTTTTATATATATTGGAAATTTTGCAAAACTCAATGAACCAGTATTTTACAAAAGACTAAGGCATAATTTTCAAATCATGCTTGGGTAAAATGGCCATTCAAAGTACAAGATGGATCAATGAATATTAACATAATAGAGTATGGAAAGTTAATTGATATTGTTTCAGATTCCACATTGCAACTAACCTTGAAGAAACTACACTCTGTTGTGTTTAATTTTAGTATCAAATGAGAATGTCCACAGTTATCTACAGACGCTCATAGCACACTCCTCCCTTTCTCTACTACATATATGCATAAGACCGGGTTTTCTTCCTATTCTTCAACCAAATCAACATAAATTCAAAAAGCTCAATGCAGAAGAAGATATGTGAATAATCCAATATCTCCCACTAAGCCAGATATTGAGAGATTTGCAAAAATGTACAATTTTCTCTTCTCTAATTTTTGAAAATATATTAATTTTTATAAACAATAGGCTTTTTCTGTTTATATACAGTATGTTTATTACCGACAATTTTAAACTAATTAGTAAATTTTTAAATTTTCTCATGTTTAATTCTTAATACAGTAACTATTAGTAGATAAGAGCAGTATAACTTGGAGAATCACTGGCATGCAGCAATTAAATGTGATACATTGATGAAAAGTGTGAAATACATGAAGTACTTTTAAGAATATGACAAGGAAAGGATAATAAAAATTATATAAATAATAATTATGCCTATATTAAATTATAAATAGAGAAGCTATGCAGTAAAATATCAAAAAGCTAATAGGGATTGTGTTAAGTAGTGATGATTAATCTTTATTTTGTCTCTCTACTTTCTTACATTTTCAGATTTTTCTGTTTTGAAAATATATTTTTATAATACCCAAAACTATGAAATGTACACTTATAGTTTCAAGTAGAAAAGATAATATCTTAATTGGTCAATTAAAAATAAAATTTCCATAATGTTGATGAAATATTATTGCTGAATTGACTTATGTGTTCACCAAAAATTACTGAGTGTCTAGTATTTGCTCTGTGGAAGGAAGATGGGGTAATACACTTCTGTAAAGATCTGCCACCTTGGAAACGCAATAGGGGTTACATGAATCAGAATAACTCGATGGCAGTGAGGTTTTTTGAGTATGTGCCAAAGGAGTTCTGATGGCACAGTGGTTTAAGGGATTCAGCTGCTAACCAAAGAGTTGGCTGTTTGAACTCACCAACTGCTCAGAGGGTGAACGATGAGGTTATCTGCTTCTGTAAAGATTTACTTAAGCCTTGGGAACCCTAAGGGGCAGTTCTACTCTGTCCCATAGAGTCACTGAGTCAGAATCGACTCTATAGCAGTAAGTTTGGTTTTTTTAGAATGTGCCAGGAATTGTTTTAGGTGTATGAGATTCATCAACGAACAAAACCAAAAAGTCCTGCTTATTCAACAGAGAAACAGAAAATAAAGAATAAACATATTAAATAATAGCATTATGCATATTACATGTTTGTGTACAAAGCATATAGTATATTAACTATGGCCTACAGAGCAAGGTGGGAGCTCTGGTAGCATAGTGCCTAAGGCACTTGACTGCTAACCAGAAGGCTGGCGGTTCAAACCCACCAGCCACTCCTCAGAAGGAAGATGGGGCAATCTACTTCTGTAGTGATACTGCCTCAGAAACCCAAGGAGGAGTCACTGTGAGTCAGGTCCGACTCGACGGCACATAACAACAACATCAACAACACAGAGCAAGGTAGCAGGGATCACGATGGGAGAAAAGCAGGCTGATTAAGTAGGGCTAGCAGGATTCTTCTTTGAGAGGATGATATTGGAACAGCATTCTCAGCAGTGAGAGAAAGTTGAATGGTGAGCTGGGAAAGAGCATCCAGGCAGAGGGAGAAATTAGAGCTGTTTTAAGTGCTTTCTAGATTTCAGGAGCAACAAAGAGTCAGGGTGCCTAGATTTCAGTGAGCGGGGGGACAGTAGAAGGGAAGTAGATTCCAAAAGGAAAATCACATAGAGGCTTGCAGACTATTGGAAGGACTAGGCTTTATTCTCAGTGAAATGTGAAGTCACATGCCCAGGTGTGGCGTGGTCTTACTTACATAATAGAGAGATCTTTCTGCGGATTTATGGAGAGAAAACTGTATGGGTGGGGCCAAGAAGCTATTGGACCAGATAGGAATCTTCTGCATGAGAAAAGATAGAGGTTTGGACAGAGTGCAAACAATGGAAGTGATGAGAAGCAATTGGCTTTGATATTTTGATAGTAGAACAAGTATGATATCCTGATAGAGAAGATGTAGGATGAAAGAAAGAGGAGATGAAGATGACTAAGTTTTTGAGCTTACCATTGGAAAGAATACATAAAAACATAGAGTAAAGGTCTTCCGGTAAGATGGAGGAATAGGCAGACAAGTGACACAGACCCTCTTCAACAAAGAAAAGAAAAAGAAATTGACAGAGATACAAAAGATAATCCTGGAGCCCTGAGCTTTGAAAGGAACTATACAGAAGTGAATTACACACCAACTAGTGGAAAAACCTGAACGAAAACAGTGAGTACAGAGACAGTCGGAGCTGTGGGCTGTCAGCTACTCCAATGGGATCAACAGCCTGAATAGTTCCAAGTGGTATTGGAAACTGAGAATTGACCTAAAGATCAGCCCTAGTCACCAAGGGCTGCAGGGACGACTGTGCTGGTGGCCTATGAGGAGAAAAGGAAATAGCAAGATGGGAGACAACCTGAACTGTTGACTTTCCACTGTCCGGAGGGCACAGCCATTTTGAATGTTTACAAGCAGTGGCCATTTTGGATATTTAAAGTGACCAAGGGTGCAGCCATTTTGAATGTTTACAAGCAGTGGCCATTTTGGACATTTAAAGTGAACAAGGGCACAACAATTTTGAATCTTTACAAGTGGCAACCATTTTGGATTTTAAAGTGATAGCATCCTAATTCAGATTCAAGGGACCTAGGAATAGGATCTGTTTGCCAAGGGCAGCAGGGACATAGAGAGGCTGACAACAGGAAAGGAGACAGGTGGTGAGTGTATAAGTGCTGTCAACTAAAGAATAGAGGAGCATAGCACAGTACCCTGCTTGTGTAAATAACATACAAACAAACCAAAGAAAACAAAGATTGTGGGCAAGTCACTCTAACATACAATCACCAAACCAATTAAATATAAACACAAAAAAGTTGCAATGCCTTAGAGGCAACAGAGCACCACAGTCCACACAAAGAAGCAAGATAAAGCAGGAGAAACAAGGGACCAGGATACGGACCCAAAACACATCCCTGAGGAAGACACAGCATTGGAACTCCTCGATAAGGAATTCAAAAGAATTATATTTAGGTATCTTCAACAAATTGAGAGACAGATCAAGGAAAACACAGAGAAAACCCTAGAACAATTTCAAAAGACAATACAAGAACAAAATGACAAAATAAATGAAAAATTAGAAATGACATAAAATCTACAGACAGAAATCCAGAAGATTAATACTAAATTTTCAGAGATAGATAAGATATTGAATGGGCAAAGGCACAGAATTGAATCAATGAAAGACAGAACTAGGGATATTGAAGGCAAATACCTGGACACTTCTCTGGAAAAGGATAAATCAGAAAAAAGATCAAAACAAAATGAAGAAAGCCTAAGGTTCATGGATATCATCAAAAGGAATAACCTACATATAATCGGAATTCCAGAACAGGAAGACACAAATAAAACCACAGAGAAAACTGTCAAAGATTTGTTGGAAGAGAATTTTCCTGATATGATGAAAGATGAAAATATATCCATTCAGGAAGTCCAACAAACCCTGTGGTAGTTATATTTGTTTGTCAACTTGGCTGGGCCTGGTTGAGTGGCTAGGCAGCTGGTGGTAGTTATTCCCCCACGATGAGAATGGCAATCAACTGCATGGTGGGATCTACCACAAGCAGCTGAGTAGCTGCCTTTGGGATATGGTCTGCTTCCTGTATATAAGGAGAAGCCTTGGGGATAGTAGCTAGCCTGTGGCATGCTTGGACTCTGCAAGTACTTGCGTTGTTGCTCAGCAGCCTGCTATGCTCGGCCGACCTTGGGACTTACAATGGATTTAAGTTAATGGCCCGCCACGTGGTTTGGTAACATCGGGACTGTGCCTTTTTACTTGTCAACCTTGGGGCTTCTCAGCCTCAGCAGCCAGTAGCTGTCTGAGTGAAGAAACACCTCTAGCTCCAGTTTGGGCTGGGAGCAGGAGGTAGAGCTGGACCCCAAGGTTGAGGGCCTTTCACCCAGCCCCTAGAGCCTGGCACTTAAAGCCTCCAAATTGTAAGAATAAATTTCTGTTTGTTAAGGTCATCCCATTTGTGGTATATTTCTTGTCAGAGTGGCACTAGGTAACCAGAACAAACTCCAAACAGGATAGGCCCCAAAAGAAAATCACCCAGACATATATATCATCATCAAACTTACCAAAACCAAAGACAAAGAAAGAATCATGAGAGTAGCACAGGAAAAACTAAAAGTTACCTACAAGGGGCAACCAATAAGACTAAGCTCGGATTTCTCAAGAGAAACCATGCAGGTGAGAAGACAATGGGATGGTATATATAAAACACTGAAGAAGAAAAATTTCCAACCAAGAATTATGTATCCAGCAAAATTGTCCCTCAAACATGATGGTGAAATTAGGACATTTCCAGGTAAGCAGAAATTAAGGGAATTTGTTAAAACCAGACCAACCTTACAAGAGATGCTAAAGGGAGCCCTTTGGACAGAGAAGCAACAACAGCCAACAGCAACTGACCATTAACACACATGATGATATAACCCAGAAACCAACCCAGCTATGGAAGTATCCAAAGTAAATAAACCTACAAGATTGTAAACAGGGAACCAGAGACATCAACTGACAAATGAGGACAACTACAAACCAAAAAGAGGGAAAAACTGTGTCATTACAGAACTTCTAGATGGTAGGGAAGCCAGGACAACTACAAGAGGGAACAGACTGTTCTAAACTTGGGAAGAAAACTATAAATCACAGGGTAACCACAAAGAAAAAGGATAAACCTTCACATCAAAAAAGAGGACCAGCATAAATATTCAGCAAATACTAAAACAATAAATAACAATGAAGGAAGTGATAACATGATTCATAAACAAAATGAGCTCAGCGTAGAAAATTATATGGAGCAAAGAAATTGACACCACGAAAAAGCACACAACAAAAATGACAGCAGCAAATTCATATTTGCCGATAATTACATATCTGGCAAGGGACTTATCGCTAAGATTTATAGCGGAAGAGTAGATGACCAAACTATGGTACATACACCTAATGGAATGCTATGCAGTACTAAAGAATAATACTGAGTCTACAAAACATCGCTTAATATGGATGAACTTGGAGGACATTATGCTGAGTGACGTAAGTCAATCACAGAAGGACAAATATAATATTAATTTGTTGTTGTGGAGGGTCAAGGAAAGGTTTATATATGGAGAGAAACTTTCTTTGTTGGTTGCCAGAGGTGGGAGAGGAGGGAAGGGAACACTGCAAAAAAAAAAAAAAAAAAATGTATTGACCCATGTCACTTTAGTTTTGTGTATTTCACTGTATGTAAATTTTATTTCAATAAAATGCATTTTTTAAAAAGATATCTTAAAGGGTTCAGAGGCAGGCAGTTCTGAGGATGGTACAACTTTCCTCTTACTCTACTTTTTCAGTCCTCTCCAGCCGTTACTGAGTGCTAAGTCAAACTACTCCTCTCTACATAAAGCCTTAAACTTCATACCTTTTGTCATGAAAATTATTCACGAAGTACATCTTTGCATACCACATAAATCATCGCATTGATCTCAGATCAAATAATTGATTTAGTGATAGCATAAAAATAAACAATTTTAAACTAGTCAAACAGATAACATCTATGAAACCTTTTCCAGTGTCCCAACAACTCTCTATCATCAATTAGGTATCTTTTATATCATTATAACCATAGGTTGCATGTGTAATAGATAAATAGGCAAGTCACTTTATTGATTTAATTTATCAAAGGAATATTGCCTTTTCCTTCACCCAAACCAACACTTATCTCTACCTATCTAGTAGCGTCTTTATCTAACAGTCACTTTAGCTCACTGAATCTCAGTGTTGTCATTGCTAAAATTAAAATAATAATGCTAAACTGAACAATCTCAAACATCTGTTATTAAAATGACAGAATGTATTTGAAATTGCTTTAATTTCTAATTAAAGAAAGCACTGTACAAATATCAGCTATCAAGTCTGAATTGGAGCTGTGTGTCAACTTGGATGGACCACAATTCTGTGTGGTTTAAGCAATATGATGTGGGTTGTACCCGTGATAGGATCAAATGAATATGTTTTGAGCAGTCAATCCATGGAAAGGGAGTTTCCTAAGAAGTGTAGCCTGCGTCCAGTATATTTATGGACATCCTGGGAAAAGAGACACTCTTCTGTGGATCAGGATGCTGTTGTGCTGCCTACAACTATCCGTGAGCGAACAATCCACCATTCAGCCTGGAGATCTTGGATTTGTCATTCGTTGGAGTCAACAGCCAGTACTGCCTGCCAACCTTGAGCTCTTCAGCCCCTGCAACTGTGTGAGTCGGGAAAAGCCTCTAGCTTGACATTTGACACAAGAACTTGGGACTTGCCAACTTTTATAAGTGTGTGAGCCATTTTCCTAAGATAAATTTCTCTTTTTCTCTCTCTCTCTCTCTCTCTCTCTCTCTCTCTAAGCTTTATTGGTTTTGCTTCTCTGGAGAACCCAGCCTAACACAAAGTTATTTATAAAAACAGCCAAAGTCCTAAAAGTATTATCTTAAGAACTGTCTAAAACTATGCTATAACAAACTACAAACTTTCAGATCTGATTTCAATGTTATTCAACCCTGAAGATTCATTGAGTATTACAAAGCAGGTACCAATCTCTTCAACCAGGTCCTTGCTTAAAATGCCCTAGGCCACTTCTTTCCAAACCTTGTAGTCATTACAGGATTTGATTCCAGAGGTTGTGGGGTAAAATCCAGGAAATCAATTTATTTTTAAATATCTACCCAGATGATTGCAATGGGTAGCCAGGTTGACAAACTTAACAGTCAAATATTTCCACTTGGCATACAATAATATAAAATATCACTGAAAATCACAAACTTATTCTACCTTATTTTCCAAAGTGCAGCCAGACATTTACAAATACTCATGTCTCATCAGTTTTTGAATTCCCACATTTGTGGGATTCATCCCAGGAACAACCACTTCTGGAAAATGGTCCCTAACAACTTTTTGTTTATATCTATGCAGGCATCCCACCCTAATAATGTTTATACTTTTGTTATAACTATCTGTTGATATATATGTCTCCCTGACTAATCCAACCAACATCTCCACTTCCTAGCTAGTAACTGTGTGAAAATTGCTTAAAACCAGAAAACTTTAGTTTCCTGAGTCAGAAAATAAAATCACAAACGTTTAGCTCATGGGGCCATTGTGAATAATAATAAATGTGGAGCACTTAGCAAAGGAGCTGGCATAGCATAGCCACTCAATAAAAGGGACATATAATTTAGCTTGCATAATGCTATACTTAATATACCATGCTATATGGTAGGTACTGAAGGCATGAAACCTGAAGGAATATGTCAAACATAGCCAAATACAATGAAAGAATAGCAGTTCGGACCTAGGGTCATTGTATAGGATTATGCACTTCACCTGCATGGAGGGTGAGTGGGGGTAAAACTAGCATATCCTCTGCATCCCAGGATAAGCTGCTTAAGCCCAGAGGAAGAGGAATGTTTTATATTCCACGCACAGGGGCTTCATTTATGGCATCCATTGTCCATGCAAAGGATCTTCTTCTTGCTGTTTTTCAAGAATCACAGAAACATTTCCTGGAGGCTACTTACTCAAGAAGAATTCAGAAAAGAAAGTTATTTACAGACTGATTATTTTTACAAACTGTTAGATTAGCCTTTATAAAAACCCACTCAAGGGCTACTTTTAAAATCAGAGCTAAGGTGCTCCTGTCAAAACGGCCATGGCGGTGAGGCACTAATGACAGAAGTTAATAAAGTGCTGTGGAATAGCATCTAACACTGTGGCTTACTCAGAAGATCATACTACACCTGATCTTTCCTCTGCAAATCTTACAATAACCTCTGCCTGGTATAAAAAATGACATCTGATATTTTTATGATATTAAACAAATTACATCTGATTGCTAAAACTGAAGAGAAAGACATGGCATTTTAAATATTTAATGGCTGCACTAATGAGAATCAGTCTGTTGGGTTCTGCCCAGATTTTCTATTCAATTGTTTTTAACCTTTTTTAACCTCCACAGGCCTAGCTTTGCTCTACAACAGTGTTTCTCCAAGGGGCTCTATTGGCATTTGGATAGAAAGCATCTTTACTATGCTGGCCTGTTCCATGTACTACAAGAGGATTAGCATCTCCAGTTCTCACCCATGAAATGCCAATAGCATTCTTGGTCACTGTGACAACCAAACACCCTCCAGGGAGTGAAACTGTCCAAGGTTTAGAACAATCATTCTCCAATTTCATAATTATTCCAATTCATTAACTGAGTTTGCTACTTGTTCTTCTGCCTGAGACCTCAAAGCCCATGGTAACAGTCTGTGTTCAAACTTCCATCTCCCTGTCAGTGTACACTTGTTGTTCAGTGACTCATAGAATCAGAAACCATCTGTTTAAAGTGCTTCTGGAACCCAGCTGCCTACACATGGGCAGACAAATAGGATCTAAGACTCGTTAGCCTTGGTTTATGCCAGTTTTCGAAAACCGCACTACTCAAAGTACTACTGCTAAAATACATTAATAGTATGCCACACTAAAAAGGGTCTCCATGAAAAAAGAAGAAAATTCTGAGTAAAAGGAAGTTAAACACTTTTCTACTACAGCAGTTATCACAGCCTTTATTTTGCTAAAAGAGACAAACAAAAAAATACACTGAGAAAGCTAAGTAGAGAGGGAAAAGAGATACTATTCTCCAAAGTTAAGCAAGGAAGCCTTTTATTCAAGAATATTTATTGATTTATTTAAGAACTAGTGTTTTATGCTGCCCAGTTTAGAAACACTGGTTTATATTAAAGTGATAGAATTCTCAATAGTCTCTGTTGCTTAAAATGGAATAGATTTTAACATGGCCTGTTTGTGAACTGCTGCATATTTTTAAGATGCATTTCAGCCATACTCTTCTCTGAGAATTCTTGCTTGATAATCTCTCTACTTTACTTCCTTGTCACCGCACTTACTCTAGACTACACAGATATGCCTACTAAAGAAGTCTGTCTAGATACCCTTTATCTATGCACCTAAGAACACTGTGTCTTCCTCTGTCATGCCAATCCTTGTACTGTGATTGTCAGTTTGTTTATCTACTTCACATCAGACAGGGAAACTGATGTGCTGCCTAATTTTGTAAATCATGTCTTACTGGAACACAGTCATACTCAATGGTTTAAGGATTATCTATGGCTTCTTTTCCACTATAATGACAGAGTTGAATATGGCTCACAAGAAGACTAAAATATTCACTGTGTAACATTTCAAACAAAGAATTGTCAACCCTTGCCAAAATCTATTAGTATCTTGAGGTCAGGGACAGTGCCAAACTCCATTAGCACAATGCCCTGAAAATGGCAGATGTTCAGTTTGTTGAATGAAAAAGTGACTTATCCTTCAAAATCAATCCAACAATATCTGAGTTTGAGGTAACTTTCAACAAAATATGACGGGTGGAATATTCAACAAAGGTCATGTAGTCAGAGATTTTATATAAAGTAATTTTTTTTTTTCTGTGTAGACATAAAATACTGATTCAAAAAGAGGTCATTTAATAAATAAAAACCCTTTGTAGAAGTACATAATCTAAATATAGAGCAGAATTCAAAGGTTATTCTGTAGAGAATCTTTTATATATTAATTCTTGATACAACTGCTTCTCCTCCAATATCAATCTGAGTCTATCAAATATGAAGCTTTTACTTTTTCCCCTGGGAAATAATTTTTGAATCCAAGTTTTTAATACATAATTTTTACTGCAATGCAAGCAAAATTGTTTTGTTTTATTGCATCCTTTTATTCCTAAGTCCATTCTTTACCAAGAGATTTTCTTCTCTGAATTTACAGTAAAATTTTAGAAAGCACAAGAATCCATGAAATAAATTGTCATGCTCAAAAACTATAGCAATTTGTTGAAACCACTGATGAGGTTTTGCTATTAGGAGATCCAGTAAGATGGTAGAATAGGCAGACAGACTGCACAGACCCTCTTCAGCAAAGAAAAGGAGAACGAATTAACTCAGATACAGAAGATAATCCTGGAGCCCTGAGCTTTGAAGGGAAAGATACTGAAGTGAACTAAACTCTAACTACTAGAAAACCTGCATGAAAACATGGAAAAAGGAGACATACAGAGTTGCAGTATGTCAGTGATCCTGATGGCATGGACAGCTTGTATATTGCCAAGTGGTGTTAGGACCTAAGAATTAACCTAAAAATTGGCCCTGCTACCCAGGGCTGCAAAGAGGACTTCACTGGTGACTGCTGAATAAAAGAGGAAGCAGCGAAGAGGAAGTCAGGCCTAGCTGTGGATTTTTGCCTGCCTGGAGGGTGCAACCATTTTGAACATTTACAAGTGGGTCAACCATTTTGGATATTTAAAGTGACAGTGTTCTCCCAGATTCCAGGGTCTTAAGAATAGGCTACACTTGCTGGCAACCACAAGGACATTCCAGATGTGAATGACTGGAAAGGTGTGATATTTCCCTCATTCCTCTTATACCCCACAGCCTCTCGGTGAACTTCTGGGCTGGCAGGAATTCCGTTCCAGTTTGTGTGCCCCGATGAAGCTGGGGTGCCTGGAAACCCCCTGCCCAGATTTTTCTTTTCTTTAACTTGTTTGTTTTTGTCTGTTTTAAAATTATTATTATTATTACCCTACCTACTCACTGCTGTTAAGTAAGATCCAACAAACAGTGACCCCTTCTTGGGATTCCAAGGAGGTGTCACTACAGAAGTAGATTGCTCAACCTTCCTTCTGAGGAGTGGTTGTGGGTTAGTAGTCAAATGCCTAAGGCACTATACCACTAGAGCTCCTTTTTATTGTTGTTGTTGTTGTTATGTGCCGTCGAGTCAGACTAGACCCATAGCGACCCCTTCTTGGGTTGCTGTTGTTGTTGTTATGTGCCGTGGAGTCAAACCCGACTCATAGTGACCCCTCCTTGGGTTTCCGAGGCAGTATCACTACGGAAGTAAGATTGCCCAACCTTCCTTCTGAGGAGTGGCTGGTGGGTTTGAACCACCAGCCGTCTGGTTAGCAGGCAAGTGTTACTGAGGCAGTAT
>NW_006921705.1:4186481-4187604 GCF_000298275.1 Orycteropus afer afer
ATTTCTACTGTCATCCAAATTTAGGTTTTGTGGTTTTTTTTTTTTTAGAAAAAAACTACAATTATAAATATTAGACTATTAAAAGACAGTATTAAAAGTCAGTTTGATTCATAATGACCCCTCCTTGGGTTCCCGAGGCAGTATCTCTATGGAAGTAGATTGCCCAGTCTTCCTTGTGTGGAATGGCTGGTGAGTTTGAACCACCAGCCTTCTGGTTAGCAGTCAAATGCCTTAGGCACTACACCACCCAAGTTCCCAAAAGACAGTATGAAATGTCAATCTGAGTTTAGCTGTGTCTTTTTAAGACACAATATGTCCATAACATCAATTATTTTGTTTAATTAGTGCTTACTATGTGCTACACATAGTATTATACTAAGTATCAGCCCTGTTGCTTAGCAGCTTTGTAAATTTGAATAAATTAACTTCTCTGAGTCTGTTTTCTCATCTTTGATAAGAGGAAATATAATAGGATTTTATGTGAACTAACTTATTTTAACCTTCAACAATTCTGTGAAATAGGTTCTCATTCTCCATATTGGGGTGGTTTATGACACAGAGACAGCATCTATGTTATTTACTTACTTGTTTCCTCTTTTCTAAAACTAAATTTTTACCATAATTAATGTATAACTCATTTAAATTAAATCATCACTGCCGTTGGCCTGATGTTTTCTGTTTAACATTCTCATTTTTATTATTACCTGAATGATACTTGGAAGTGGCAAAACTTTGGCTGTTTTATGACAAATAGAAGAACTTGAAACGAGTTTCAGGAAATTTATTTTTAATGAAAACCTCTTTCTGATTTAAAATGGTTTTTCTTCTAAGACATTTCTTAATAGCAGGAGAAGATGATTCTTTACCTCTGTTATTTCCTCTGATAGATTTAAGGCATTCCACAACCTGGAAGGTCAGATGGGCTAATAACAACTATGAAGTTGGAGACAGCTCCCATCATACATAAAACTCACTTAAACAGAAGAGGTTCTTTTCAAAGTGCATTTATTATCTCAACAAATTCCATTTTGACACAAAGTCCTGACAGTGGCAACATACTGCCAATTTTCTTTCAGAGAAAACACCTGTGCCCTTTAAAACTCCAAAACCACGCAGAGCTAAT
>NW_006921705.1:4188404-4189115 GCF_000298275.1 Orycteropus afer afer
TATCTCCATTTATCATGATGTTGCTTATTGGTCTAATTGTGAGGATTTTTGTTTTCTTTCTGTTGAGGTGCATTCCATACTGCAGGCTATAGTCTTCAATCTTTATCAGTAAGTGCTTCAAGTCTTCTTTACTTTCCACAAGCAAGGTTGTGCCATCTGAATATGTCAGATCATTAATTAGTCTTCCCTCAATCCTGATGTCATGGTCTTCTTCATCCAAGTGGGATGTTCACTGTGACAATCTGGTTTCTTGGATTATTTGCTCACAATATAAACTGAATAATTATGATGAAAGGATACAACACTGATGCACATCTTCCCTCATTTTAAACCATGCAGTATCTCCTTGTTACGTTTGAATGACTTCTTCTTGTTCTCTGTACAGGTTTCTCATGAGCACAAAGTGTTCTGGAATTCCTAATTTTTGTAATATTATCAATAATTTGTTATGAACCACATAGCTTAATGCCTTTGTACAGCCAATAAAACACAGGTAAACATCTCTGTTATTCTTTGTTTCAGCCAAGATCCACCTGACATCAGCAATGATATCCCTCATTCCACATCTACTTTGGTCATCAAGGGCCACTCTAACAGAAAATACCACAAAGGTATGGCTTTAAAAAACAGGGACTTATTCTCTTACAGTTTAGGAGAGTAGAAGTCCAAGTTCAAAGTGCCAGCTCTAGGGGCTGGGTGAAGGCCCCTCGA
>NW_006921705.1:4190281-4192472 GCF_000298275.1 Orycteropus afer afer
GACTAGGTTTGCTGGTCTGATAGATCCTGGTGGACCCACTGAGACTATGGACTGTAGCTGCCCTTTAGGTCTGGAATTGAATCCACTCCCATGGCTTCCAGCCAAAGAAAAGATGGGCATATGAGCTAAACATTTACATTAGGTAGATACACTCCTTGGAAGAGATCAATCATGGAAGAATAAAAGGGCTCTGTATGCACAGGAGACAGCTCGGGGGGGCAGGACTGCATGGGAGGGAAGGACACAGGGAAGAGGTCACTATGGGGAGGAAGTGTGAAGAGAGCTGTTGCATTGTGGGAAATTGTAGTCAATGTTATGAGACAAAGTGTATGTGAACTGTTGTATGGAAAGGGAATTTGCTCTGGAAATCTCAATAAAAATTAAAAGAGGAAAAAATCAAATGTAATAAATATGTTTTTCTTGTGTAAAAGAGGTATTTCTTTTTGATATAAGAAATAGGGGCTGAGAAAAATGTTTCCAGAAGCAAATACCCAGGGTACCCACATGGTTGTGCAGGCTGGTACTATGGAATTGCAAGGAGTGTCCGTCACCTTTCAGTCAATGTAAATGATGTCTGCTGGAATTGCTCAGAGCAGACTGTATGATCTCACACAGTGGCTACAATTCCTTTGGTTGCCCTGGTGCCCCCTTGTGGGACATAGGTAGCATATGTTTGAAATCCACCCCCCACTCAGTAACCTTTACTAAGCTTCATTATCCAGGTGCCTACATAAGGCATTGAGCTCCACTATTACTCAAGACAATTGCAGCTGTCTTCCCTAATATCAGAAATCTACCCAGAAACCAACACGAGGAGAGCAAACCTCCAGAGGGTCACAGAGAAGACATTATCTTATACACAGGAGTTGTTTCCTCCCAAGGGAGACATGTGTAATGCCCAGGACGCATAGGTCCAGCAGCTCCTTTGGGTTGTTCATAGTGAGAGAGAAGTAGACTCAGGAGACCTTAGTGAAGACAGAGACCTTGAAAAAGTAATTCATGGCTATTTTCCTCCTGTAGGTACTTCACTCCTCTCTCCCTTGGGCTCGTACAGCACTTCATACCTCTTTTTATGACTTCTCAAAATGGACATAAATCATAGTTGTGTACATATCTGTTTCCCAACAGACAGTAAGATACTTGAGGGCAATAACTTATCTTACACATCTCAGGGTGACTCATACGTAACTGGCCCTTCTTTAGTCAGTCCCACACTCACTCTGTCCCATTTTGAGACCAATCTCAAAGATATACAGCAAAACAGAAATAAAACAGAAGACTGAGCAAAGAATAAAAAAGTTTAAAAATATATGATAGTTCATGTTTCTTTTATGTTTTAGAAGTCCAAATAATGCCATAGAAGTTCACTTTAAAGATTATAGTAAAAAGCAAATTTTATTTAAAAACACACAGACATTAATGCTAGTTTAATTCTAAAATCTATCTATTTCATTTTTATGTCAGCTGTAGTATTCGGGAACGACAAAAACAACAAAATCACAGGTTCTGGATTTATCGAATAGTTACAGTAGGTCAGTAATGCTCTCTCTGGGTTAAGAAGCCTGTGATAATGGGACTAGACACTCCAGTTGTTTGCAAAGGTTTGTTTCCTAAATAAGTAACTCAAGGATTTTGTTTTGTCACTGCATTGAAGGCAATGTGTGTGCTGTTTTCTCCACATGTTGCTTTCTCTTTGACAAAAACTCATTATGAGAGACAGCCACTTGGCCTAAAGCTTATTTGGAATTCACCAAGTGGGCAGCTCTAGGCAGTTCGTATGGGAAGAAAGGAAAATGACTTGTGACAGGAATAAATCCTTTAATAGAAATTGTGGTTATTTCCTCCTTGGTGATGGTCTGGGAAGTAAAACAATTAAATGATGGATTGCTTTAGGGACCCTCAAATAATTAGATCCCTAAGGAGGGGGGAAAAAAAGTGACTACATAGTATAATGATATAAGATAAAGGCTTTATTTGTTTTTTTGGTCATCAAAAATATTAATTTCAAGTAATTGTATGAGAGATATATGGTACACTGGCAGTTACTTCTCTCTGAATATTTTTCCTTGCTACTTTCTAAGCCTATACAATCTATTTAGTGAGATTTGCCACTTAAATATTGAGAGAGGATTTCTTATTGGCATATCAAACAGACCTCTCAGTTGAGCACAACATACAGAGTCAATTAGAA
>NW_006921705.1:4192987-4197887 GCF_000298275.1 Orycteropus afer afer
GGAAGCAGACCACATACCCAAAGGCAGCTACTCAGCTGCTTCCAGTAGATTCCACCATAGAGTTGAATACCAGTCTCTTCATGGGGAATACTACATCCAGCTGCCCAGCCACTCAACCAGGCCCAGCCAAGTTGACATACAAACATAACCATCACAGTTGCTAACCAAAAGATCAGCAGTTCCAACTTACCATCTGCTGCAGTTGAAAAGACCAGGTGATCTGTTACCATAAACTCTATGGGGCAGTTCTACTCAGTCATATAGGATCACTATGAGTTGGAATCGACTAAACAGCACACAATAACAACCTCAATATATGTGTGTGTTTGTACGTCTATGTGTATGTTTATATATTTATTTATACTTGTATATACACACATTTAAAAAAACACTCTTTCTTGCAATGCTTTATTTTCTTTAATCTTTTCCTGCACTGGTTAAAAATGTATAACAAACAGTTGGCAGCTTGATAAAAAGAATAATTGCGGAACTCTGGTGGCTTTGTGCCTAAGGCATTTGACTCCTAACCAGAAGGCTGGTGGTTCAAACCCACCAGCCAGTCTGCAGGAGGAAGACTGGGCAATCTACTTCCGCAAAGATCTACCACCTCAGAAACCCAAAGAGTGTCTCTATGAACCAAAATCAATTTGATGGCAGTGGTTACAAATGTATAATAAGAAGTTGTCAGTTGATAAAAAGAAAGAGTAACTAGAACTTAAAAAAAAAAAAACCAAACTTTAATTATGTAAACTTATTTATATAAACTTTATTGAGACAAAAAAAGTTCTCTAGGACAATTTATTAATACAGACAGACATGAGTTTATTTCCTACGTATTAGGTGAACTCTGGTAGCGTAGTGCCTAAGGCACTTGACTGCTAACCAGAAGGCTGGTGGTTCCTCAGAAAGAAGACTGGGCAATCTACTTCTGTAGAGATATCACCTGGGAAATCCAAAGAGGGGTCACTATGAGTCAGAACCGACTGGACAGTGGTGAGTTTGGTTTGTTTTTGGTAAGAATGCCTATTTCACTCGGAAGCTTGACTGTTTTAAAACCAAACTGATTTAAAATAAAAGATGTATTAAAAAAAACCAACTCACTGTCTTCTAGTCGGATACGAGTCACAGCTACCCCTCCTTGGGTTTCCAAGGTGGTATCTTTAGGGAAGTAGATTGCCCAACTTTCCTTCTGAGGAGTGGCTGGTGGGTTTGAACTGCCAGCTTTCTGGTTAGCAGTGAAATGGCCTAGGCACTACGCCACCAGAGCTCCTATTAAATGTATAATCAAATATAAATTCTTGTCACTAATGGTGCTCAACAAATGGTAAAATGTATAATCAAATTATAATTTCTTGTCAATAGTGGTGCTCAGTAAATGGTACTTGTTTGTAGTGATGAGCAGGGCAGTAAATGTTCTTTAGAGACCATGATGTATTTGTTTTCAGAAGAAGTGCAGGATTCACATGAAAGTATGAAATGAAGGTTTTCAAGGAATTGAAAATTATTGAAATAAGAATCTACCCTGACTCACAAAACTTTTAGTCAGATTATTTTATTATTTTACTATTGAGTTTCTTAGGCAGATTGACATCCATGAGAAGGAAGATAGTCATCTTTAGAATGAAGAGAAATGCACAGGGAAAATGTTCTTCTTGACAGTGTTTTATTTTATGTGGAGTTCCCTCAGAAGCTGACCTAAGAAAAGGATGTGAGTGTAAGTAGTTTATTTGTGAGCTGATCCCAAAAACTATTGGTGGGGAAGGAAAGACAGCCAAAGGAGTTTTTGTTGTTAAGAAATTTCCACTGTGGGTAGCTCAAGCTTGATTTCCCTGGAGAAAATTGGGAGCCAGTGTAGAACACATGTCTCAGAGTTACCCCACCGAGGAGTGAGGGAACTGAGCATTTCCTCACCACCTCCTGCTGATCACTAGTGAGGCTGCTCCTAGAGTGCTCCCTGACATTTCCAGCAAAATGACAAATGAGTACAAAAAGCAGACTCTGGAGCTTTGGTGCAAGAAACATAAGCTCTCAAACAAACAAATACAGGTGTTGACAGCTGGGAATCTGAGGTAAAGGATATGGATGAGCCACTAACATCATTTGCCAGAGAACAAACTATTCTGAATGATTTGAAAGTAATAATGGTTCACATAAATGCCTACATAAAGCAGTGAAACAATAATAAAAAAAAAAATACCATATATACTCAAAGATTTACCCTGGGAAACCCGAAAAATGTGTAACACACTAAACAACACATTTAAATCTTACAGACTATGACAACTTTCATCCTTGTACTTGTAAGATTAGGCAGTGCTGTCTGTAGTCTGATATGACAAACAGAAAGGCCTATAAACTAAAATATTTTCACTGATACTGTTGATACACCTAGCACCTAAAATGATTCCCTCTGAGTTTCACCAGTTTGGTAACTGGAATTACCAGTGTGTGTGTGCATGTTTGTATATATGTGTAATAGAAACAAACAAATCCATGCACATAAATGTGTGCACACATTCCAGGGGTGAGGGCAAATGTGTTGACAATTTCAAGAAAATTATTTCATTATTTATGTGAAAAGGGACACGGAAAGGGCTATATTTAAAGGGAAGGAGATATAGTCAGTGTGTCACACTGTGGTGGCTTGTATGTGGCTACGGTGCTGGAAGCTGTGTCACCGGCCTTTCAAATGCAGGGTCACCCATGGTGGCAGGTTTCAGCGGAGCTTTTAGACTCAGGGAGACTAGGAAGAAAAGCATGAAGTTCTACTTCTGAAACTTAGCCAATGAAAATCCTATGGATTACACAGAAAACTGTTCAATATAGTGCTCTGGAAGATGAGTCCCCTGGGTTGGAAGACACGACTCAAATACACCAGCAATCATGAAGAGATTACTTTCCTGGGCAATGTTTCATTGTGTTATGCATCAGGCCACTATGAGTTATACCCAACTTAATGGCAGCTAACAATGACCAAAAAAAAAAAAAAAAGGAAGTGGAGACAGGCAAGTTCTAGAGATGATAGCTTACAATGGTATGCTTGGATAACGACCAAAAGCAAAGGGCACTGGATTGCTGGAGAAAGAGGCTCCGAAAAAGAAATAATAAAATAAAAATAATAAAGGACGAAGAGGATAGAACTCTCTAGACAGCACTTACCTATTCTAGAAATTTCTGTTGGATATATATACAGGACCGTGTCAAACTGAACAACGCCAGGTAGCCTCATTTTCACAAAATGCAAAACAAACAGTGTCTCAGATTTTTGAAATATGGTGTGTCTGTATACATGGTGTGATATTTTTCCCCCTTTTTTCTCAAGTATTATTTCAAATTTAATTGAATGTTACTAAATTTTTTAAATAAATATTTTTAATGTTCCTACATAGGTTTATATAAGCTAAAGGAAGTCTAGAGAATCAAACCCTCTAAAAAACTCATTCGACAAGCTCTCTATTTAAAGAAACTCTGGGTAAGTCTTTCTTATAAAATAATTCTTTCAAAAGTCTAATTTATGTTTGATATATTCAGATTCTTATATGTAGTCTTTGGGATTTTGTTTTCTATTTCTCATTAAAGCTTAAAACAACATTTCATATTCACCACTTACTAGCTGTTTGACCACCGAAGATGCACTTAACCACTCTAAAATATAGGTTTCCTCTCTCACAAATGAATTTAACATTAATCTAGCCTAATTTAATACTAATCAAGCGATGCTTTGTATTTCTAATATTCCTAAACATATGGAGAGTTGAATATGATGGGAACAGGTACTATGATGTTATGCTATTTTCTTCTAATCACCCAGACTCCCACGGAATGAAAGAGAATGGAAAGGGGAGGAAAAGAACAATGACGATGATAATTACAGTTTCTGAGTTATTCAGTTTGTAAGCTCAGTGCTTCATTAAGGGCAGTGACTCTGCGGCTGCCCTGTGCCCAGTACCCAGCAAGCGTCTGCACACAGTAGGGGCTCAAACGAAAGCTGTTTAATTAATTAATTAATTAGTTTTGCAGAATCCTCCCAACAGGAATAAAGTAAATATTATTAACTTCATTTCATTATTTGGGAATTGAAGTTCAAAGAAATTATGTAATTACCCTTAATGTTAAACAGCTGGTGAGCAGTAGAAGCTGCTTCTTACATTTTGTAGAGGTGGAAGCAAACTCTATTCTACTATACATGTTTTCTTCAATTTAACCTTCATATATTTTACCCTAACTTGACCGAGCTTGTGATATCCTAAATCAGATGTCTTTTTTTGGCGGTTAGGAATTAGTATAATGGACTGGCCAAGCTCTGTTTAGATTCTGGCAGGCTTTGGTATTTTAGTGCTTTTTTGAAGCATCAACATTCCAAATTCAAGCGAACACACAATTTGCTTCCACAGCACGGTGGGTTTGCAGATAATGAATTTACACAAAGACGGTGAATATATTAAAATCATTCACAGCTGTATAATATTTTGATGTTATCTGCCCTGCTACTTCTGGGCTTTCCTGCACAAATTATCTTACTTTTACTCTCACTGTGAAAATATCTTTAAAAATGATGAACAGGTATGTACTTTTAATGAAACACAGCAGTCTGCAAAAGAATGAAAAGGTAACAGTTTTATCTTGTTCCGTAAGTACATACATTGGGGCAATGAGAGAGAGAAATATATTCAGAATTCCCCAGGCAAGCTACTTAAGATTGGCGATGGTCTCTAAGGCACCAATTAGAAGGTTTGCCCAGGAAGTAGGAATTACAGAAGGGACCTAAAATTTGAATATTCTCTTAAACTTGGCTCAAATACTTTCACCTCTACTAGCTGTGGACAATCATTTTCCCATTAAATATCTAGAGCAACTGAAGGAGGGCCCATAGAAAGTAGGAGACTTTACTTCAAGCTAG
>NW_006921705.1:4199522-4201182 GCF_000298275.1 Orycteropus afer afer
GGTAGCATAGTGGCTAAGACACTTGCCTGCTAACCAGACGGCTGGCAGTTCAAACCCACCAGCCACTCCTCGGAAGGAAGGTTGGGCAATCCCATTTCCGTAGTGATACTGCCTCAGAAACCCAAGGAGGGGTCGCTATGAGTCAGGTTTGACTCGACGGCACATAACAACAACAACAACAATGAGATATACATAGGGTCACTATGAGTTGAGACAACAAAATCCAACAATGGTGAATAATTATGGGAAACCATTTTAAAATATTTTTTCTCACAGAGTATTTTTTTTCCCTAATTTTAAATTAATTTAGAATTTACTCAGGCTATGGATATAGAAAGCTGATTTATAGGTAGGCAAGTAAGGAGGCAAACAAATGAAGAATTAGGTGTAGACAGAGAGAAAGAGATACAGATAGAAGGACAGATAAAAAATAAACTTTAATTAGCTTGAAAAGTAACTGTTAGAACTCTCACATAACTGAATTTTGACTGTACTACAATTTTAAAGATAGAGGTTTATTTCGGATTTAACAACCAGAAAAGCAATTCCTGAAATTCAGCCTTTGGTAAGTAAAGTCTAAAAATAATCTTATTAATTTTCTCAATCTATAATTGTGGCATTCTATAAGGAAAATAAAAAACATATTATTTTGAATTGCTGTGGTAAGTATGATAAAGAATATTTAAAAGTTCAATAATATACAAACTTATCTATCATATATTATTGAACTTTTACTAAATATTATTTATCACCTTAGTAAGGAAGAAACACTAAAATCTTTTTAAATAAAAATTTTCATTACTGAACATTTTTAAAAATAAGATATTTGAGATTGTTAGATATGAATTCTAGTTAACCAATTTTTTATTTCATCTTCCTATACAATTGGACAGAAGCGATTATATTGTCTTAAGAATAGATAATATACAAGCTCAATAGGCATAACATACTACACAAGAACATTGTTCGACATCCTACTTTGGTGAGTGGTGACTAGAATCTTAAAAGCTTTCAAGCAGCCATCTAGGTACAATGATGGGTCTCTCCTCATCCAGAGCAAAGAAGAATGAAGAAAATCAAAGATGCATGGAAACAATTAGACCAAGGGATTGGTATACCATGCAATCCTCAGACTATATGACCATGAGACCAGAAGAACCAGATAGTGCCCAGCTACAACTGTCAACTACTCAGAGGGGGATCTGTGTAGGAGATCCTGGATAGAGTGGGAGAACAACATGGAACAAAACTAAAAATTATATGTGTATATATATACATATATATGTATATATATATGTATATATATATACACACACACACACATAATTTGAATGCATTTATAAACTGTATAATTATTTTTATCTTTGCCATAATGTAAAATGATCTATGGGGTAAATGCTTTATGGCACTGATCTCCAAGAGCCAGAAGGATCTCACTTCTTAAAAAACTAGCAGTCAACATGTTAAAAAGAACTGCTAGTGTTTGAATATTTACTATATGCCAGATACTGGGCTAAACACTTTACATAAATTGTCCCTATTTATCCTTACAAAAACCCTATGAAATTGGAATATTCTCACCCTGTTATAGATGCAGAGGCCGGGAAAAAAAAAAAAAAAAAAAAAAAATAAGTGCTACAGACACATACCTAAATTGCTC
>NW_006921705.1:4201282-4215049 GCF_000298275.1 Orycteropus afer afer
GAAAAAAAAAAAAAAAAAAGCTAAATAAGTGCTACAGACACATACCTAAATTGCTCAACTGGGGTTTGAATCTGGTCATCTGACTCAAAAAAAACTAGACTCTGAACCACTACCAAAGCAGGCTGGTCTTATTTTCAGCAAGGTAAGATTGCCTAATAGTTTAGGCATCACATTTGTAAAATGAATCTGGGCTCAGGGTGTCAGGGAAGGTGCAGGAATGAAGGACTAAGATGAATAACGTAGGATTGGCTACATAATTTTGCAAAGTCCAGTGCAAAATGAAAACACAGAGTCTCTTGCTCACTATGTAGGGGGGGAAATGTCATTAATGGTACTAAAATCTAAAGCATTTTCCTTTGTTTTGCTGTCTCTCTCTACCTGTCATGATGCATTGTTAGTTTGCTATCAAATGCTGTCCTCCATTAAGCACAGGAGTACTCCCCAAAAAACTCACTGTCATTGAGTCAATTCCAACTCATAGAGACCATATACGATATTGTAGAACTGCCCCACAGAGTTTCAAAGGCTGCAAATCTTTCTAGAAACAGACTACTTCATCATTCTCCTGTGGAGCTGCTGTTGGGTTCAAAGCACTGACCTTTTGCTTATCAGCTGACTGCCTTAACCACTGTGCCACCAGAGCACCTCAGGAGTACTCCGGGCAAGTACAAATCCTCAAAGGCACTATCCACCCTCTGCACCATGACTTTGCATGTGTTCAAACCAATGGCTGCTAGGTGTCTCTTCCCACCAGGTATTGGACCTGAACACCATGCCCCAGCCAAAGATGGGGAAGTCAAGTCAAGTATCCCTTTCTTTAACAGGGTCATGCTACAAACCTATGACAAAAGGGTAAAAAACCCTGAGGGTATGTATCACAATCTCTTTGCCTGGATATGTTAGGTACTTGTTATGGGAATGAGGAAAGGGAAGGACAAGCAGTTCCTCCTACTGAGTCCCCCACCATACATGCCATGCAACTACCAGACTGGTGCCAGGATGGCCACCACCATGCCCTGCCCTGAGACAGCTCAGAGTTTTCATGCCTGTACCCAGGCCCCAAACATGGGAAGCGGGAGTGGCAGGCACTGGGTGGGAGTGGGGAGATGGAGATCAGGCTGGACCAAGAAGAATGTAAGGCAGAGGACCTGTCCTGGGGAGGCAGGGAAGAAAGGGGAGGTGGGATCATGAGCCAGGCTCCAGGTTGCTTCATTTTCCCATCAGAATTCATTTACAAAACAGGAATTCAAAGCTAAAATTATTATGAATTTCAAGATGATGACCACAGAGCATAAGCCTCAAATGAGGGGCCTTTCTGAGTCCAGGGCCCTGTGTCCCACACCCATAAAAGCTCTCTAAGGGACTGTGACTGAGAATAATGTGGAAAGCAAGCATATGTTTCAACTTGTTCACTACCATAATCATGTCCTGAAAGGTGACAATGGACCTCTCAATGATCAGAGGACTGGGAAAGTCTGAAAGACAAGTAAAACCGAGTGAAATGACACTCAAGAAATCAAATGGCTTAACTAATTGGTATTAGTTAAGAAGATTCTTCAGATAGAAGAGAATAAAGGATCAGAAGAGCACAGGTTGGATAATTAACAATTTATTGGCTCACAGATGGGAGAAAATGATCGGAAGTAATTTTACTGAAAACAGTTAGGAATATAGCCTGGGTTGGGAGGTGGTAGAGTGACTCAAGCCATACTATGCTAGCTATTATGGCAGGCTCCTGGGAGGAATTCTGGTGGTGTAGTGTCTAAGGCATTTGACTGTTAACCAGAAGGCTGGTGGTTCAAAGCCACCAGCCACTCCTTGGAAGGAAGACTGGGCAATCTACTTCCGTATCGCAAACCCAAGGATGGGTCACTATGAGTCGAATTGACTTGATGGCAGTGAGTTTGGTTTGGGTTTGGCTCTGGGAGGATATTGCTAAACAATTTTATGGGATGGATGTTAAATGACTGGTAGTATGTCATTGGCTATAGTGCAGGTATTTATACCACAGAAATCACATCTTTTCAGGGTAGAGTGTGGAGGACTCTGAAAGTCAGGTTATTTCAATTTTTTAGCAATGGGGCACTGTTAATCAGAACCATATGGCTCTTTAGTAAAATGAATCTGACTGAATTATAGGAGATTATATCAGAGGGAAAACTGAAGAAGGAAAATCAGTATGTCACTGCAAAAAACCAAGAGAGAAATAATAGGAGGACTATAAACATGTAAAGCACTCCAGGAGAAAAAAAAGGTAATCGATTAGGAAACTAATTGGATGATTAGTTTTCCTAACTGGGATTAGGGATGGTGATATAGAGAATATAAAATATAATTTACAGGTCCAAAGCATAGGGGAGACAATGGCAGAGCTCACACAAAAAGAAAAGAACATGGAGAAATGTATTTGACAAACGAATGGGTTCCATTTTCAACAAGTGCTTTTGGTGCCATGCTATGTCCATAGATATGTGGATTAATGGGAATTCAGGAGTTTAGGAGTAAGAACTTAGTTAGAGATAATAAGATAATAACCCAGCCAAGGATCATCCACTAAGAATGAGAGTTCAGGGAATTGTGTTGGGTATGGATGAGGAGCAAGAAAAGGAAGAACAGAGTATGAAAGAGAAATCCAGAGGAATTACGTGAAAATAGAAGGTCAGAGAAAAAAAGGATACAGAAAAGACGACAGAAGGAGTCCATCAAATCATTAAACACTAATTCTCTAGTAACACAAGGAAGAACAGACTCTTTAATAGAGAAAATTTTGTGGTTGACAATCATTTAAAATCTAGTGTCAAGAGGACTTAGGCAAGCACCCAAAAAAAAAAAAAGTAACAATCAATCAATTCACATCAAGTCACTTGATTTGAGAGAGTAAAATACCTCATTTTCTAACAATGCAAACATGCTATCTACAAAAGCCCTGCAAGGAATAAAGTTACAGCTTTTTCAGTCAGGGTATGCCTTAGGATAAAAGCCACTGAAAATATTTGTCCATTGACTTTTTTTTTTTTTTTAACTTGTGAACTGACTGGTTATGGGAGGTATAGAGGAGAACACAGTGAAACATCAATTATCTTGGGTTGTTCAGGGAGGAAATCTTTCATGTTGCTTTGATTGTCTTTGTAAGGTAACTGAAAAGTAAGGGAAAAAAAAAAACCACTGCCCTTCAATTCTTTAGTATTGAAACTGTTTCTAAAATGTCTAGGTTTGTTTTCTAGAGGAAGTAGTAATATGTAACTAATATAACTCACAAACACAGCCCTATTATCTAGCATTCTGGTTAATAGTCTGTAAATTAAACAATATCCTGATTCACAATTAAAATTTAATAATAATGAGATTTCTGGGGAATTTAAGCATAACAATACATTTCCAGATTTTTGTGTTATGCATAACAAAAAATCTCTAGATTTTTACTAAGTATTTAATGTATTTAAGGAGCTCTGGTGGTATAGTGGTTAAGGCATTTGGCTGTTAACCAAAAGGTCCCATGGTTCAAACCCACCAGCTGCTCCACAGAAGAAAGTGAGGCAATCTGCTTCTGTAAACATTTATAGCCTTGAAAACCCTATTGGTGTCTCTATGAGCCGGAAATGACTCCACGTCAGTGAGTTTGGTTTATAATTCTCTTCACATAATGTATATCTCAGACTATATAAATATACATATGATTTTGTTATTTGATTCATGAAGAAATTCCCTAATGTACTGAATTAGAACACAATTCAGGGTGAACGAACGATGATAAACTAGGTAGATTATACGGTCCTTAAGTCCAAGGGTCTTACGTAACTTTTTATCTCCTATGCATATATTTGTTTCTTTGTTTTCTGTACTTTCCATTTTCCTTACAGGAATTTTATTTAGAATATTGATTGTTCCCTGGGTACTAATGAGTTACAAAACAACATAACTTCTATTTAAAAAGAAAAAAAATGTTATATATAAAGGTCAAAATAGGTTAAAATTGATGACCAAAAATCTGACCTATAATAAGCCTTGCATTTCAAGCTACATCAAACAGACAGCCAAATGTGTACAATGCAGTAGTGGTGTTCTTAGTTGTGGCTGAATACTGCAACTACAAGGAGACTGACAGAAAACAGGGGCTCTGAAGGAACAAGGCTTATAAGGAGGGGCAAAAGAGGTAAAGAAGTAAACACAGGTGGCACATAACACCTGAAAAGCAAAGACCATTCATTCCCTGTGGATACACACTGGGAAAGTGTGCATCTTTTCAGTCAACCAGAGTGATCTCACAGGTGGTATCAATTTTCATAATCAAAGAAAGAAATATATTAAGGAATGTGTGATCACAATGTCTCAATACAATAATGAAATGCTTACACTGAAGCCAAATACTCAAAGACTAATTGTTGTATTGCAATATTTAGGTTGAAAACAATCAGATAAAAGGAAAAGACCTAACAAATACAGATACAAATAGAGCAATAAAATTATTCATTGGAAAAACAAACCTGGGAAAATGCCCCAAGCACAGTTAAAATTAGTAAACAAATTTATCCAGTTTTCTAGCCTCACTTACTCAACTAACTCCCTCATTATATGTACTCACTCTAACACAGCAAAAGTACAGTTTATCTTTGACATCCTTGGTAAATTCTTGCCTTAAGGTTCTAGTCTTATGAGCTAAATGAATACTAATACAGGTTTTGGGCTTTCTAGACCTTGAAGGAGTTTATGTTATTTTTGCAAGAAGTTGGGCACAGGTATGACAAGCGTGGAGTGAGTGATAAATAGAGATGGATGAAGAGAGTTTCCTGAAGTAGAGAGTCTTCCAAATACACCGGCACAAAGGGGAGCCTTCAAGGGAAGCTGGGAGTTGGGCAAGATACTGTGAATCTGTGAAGACTTGCCCCTTAGGGAGGTAATGATAGAAGGAACATGATCAGAAAGAACAGAATGCCAAGCTGGATATTTTCAAGATTCTCCAGATGTAAAAAGAAAAGAAAATAGGTAGACTTCAAGGAAATGACAATATTTGTTCTATTATTTATTATCTAGTAGTCTATCTCTTCTTGCCACAAACCATGCATCATGGTCTTTTTACACCAAAAGTAAATTCCTCTCACTTAAGGCATTCCATAAACAGACCAAACTTACCTCCATTTACTCCTCTCTGTCCTATTGTCACTGTGAGTCAGAATCAACTCAAAGGCAGTGGGTAAACTTCATCCAACTCTCCACTCCACTTGGTTATATCTCTCACTGTTGTGCGAGCAACCATAGTTGTTGTACCTTTTCTTTTGTTCCCTTCTCATGGCAAGCCAGCTTCCCCATATCCAGTAATTAAATCCCACCCTCTTATGAGACATCTTCCTTGCCTATCCCAGGATTGCCTTACCCATTGCTGTCCAGTCAACTGTGTGTCATAATGACCCTATGCAACAGAGCAGAATTTTTCCAGAAGGTTTCCAAGGGTGTAAATCTCTATGAAAGCAAACTGCTACATCTTTCTCCGGCAGAGCAATTTACAGGTTGGAACTGTGACCTTTCAGTTAGCAGCCAAGTGCTCAACCACTGTGCCATCGAGGCTTATTTTTCTAAACTCTGACCTACACTGCAGAATACATAATGCAATTTAGCTAACACACATGATTCTCTATTCTATCTCCCCTAAACATTCATTAAGCATCAGTTTTCCACTAGGTACTGGTACACATTGGTGCTAGGTATGCAGTGATGAGCCAGTTTTTTCAAGGAAATTTGCATAGGGTCAGACACCAATGAAACAGGACTTTACATTTCATTTTTTAAAATCAAATGTAACTAAAATTGTTTTGTGTTTGTGACCTTATTTTATACTCTCAAGTTCTTAGAGGGCAAAGAATTTTTGTCTCAGTGTCTGTCACGTTGTCATTGATTGTTGTTATGTGCTGTTGAGTTGGACCCGACTCAGCAACCTCTCCTTGGGTTTCCAAGGCAGTATCCCTACGGAAGATTGCCCAACCTTCCTTCCGAAGAGTGGCCAGTGGGTTTGAACCGCCAGCCTTCTGGTTAGCAGTCAAGTACCTTAGGCACTATACTACCAGAGCTCCTAATTCAAATGTTAGGGTTCTATGCTATTTTTCATTCACTCTAGCATAGAATGTCTCAAAAGATCAGTGAAAGTGTGACAAAGGAAACAAAAATCCCCACAACTAGACCAATAAGCAATATCATGATAGATGGAGAAAACAGTGGAGTTGTCAAGGATTTCATTCACTTGCATCCAGAATCAATGCCTATGGAAGCAGCAGTCAAGGATTCAAACAACTTATTGCATTGGGCAAATGTGCTGCAAAAGGTATTTTTAAAGTGTTAAGAAAGCAAAGATGTCACCGTGAAAACTAAGGTGCACATGATCTAAGCCATGGTATTTTCAATTGTCTCATATGCATGTGAAAACAAGACAATGAATAAGGAAGACCAAAGAAGAAGTGATGCCTTTGAATTATGGTGATGGTTGAAGAATACTGAATATATCACAGACTGCTGGAAGAAAGAACAAATCTGTCCTGGAAGAATACAGCCAGAATGCTCATTAGAAGAGAGGATGGTAAGACTTTGTCTCACATACTTTGGACATGTTATCAGCAGGGATCAGTTCCTAGACAACAACATCATTGATAAAGCGGGTGTCAGCAAGAAAGAAGACCCTCAATGAGATGTATTGACATAGTGGCTGCAACAATGAGCTCAAATGATTATGAGAATGGCACAGGACAAGTATTTCCTTCTGTTGTACCTAGGGTCTCTATGAGTCAAAACCCAGTCAAGAGTAACTAACAACATGTTGTTTTTCATTCATTCTAGCAAAGAATGTCTCCATCTATCAGTAAAAGAGTACACATATGTAGCTCCCCTGTCCTACTCTCCCTACTCCAACCTGTACAGTGTTGATTCTCTCTTCTTCCAACTCTATCTTGTATTATTCTCAACCAGTTTTCTCAGCTAGGCATCTGGGGAGTTTTCCTAGAGTCCCTCTTTCTTCTTAGTCTTCTCATGCATTTAATTCATTCACAATGCACAGCTGATTTAACTTCTTGAAGCATTCTCAGACTCACCTATCTCTCGCCAGCCTATTGCCCTGGCATAGGCTCATACTCCTGTCATTTGCCATGTAACTAATCACACCTCATTCATTCTTTTTTCCTTTTTCAGTACCTTCTCCACCTTGTTTCAAAGTTATTTTTATTAAACGTACACTGATCATATCCCTGCCCTGCTTAAAACTGTGTGATGGCTATCATACCTTATACATAAAACTTAGTTATTTAGCCATTCATGCTCTATTACCTCACTTCCTCTCCTGGCTACTTGTACCTACTTTGTGTGGTCTCAGCCTTTGGGAACATTGAAGTTCTTGAAACTTGCTAAATATTCCCTGTTCTCACCCTCATATTTGTTTGATTTCTCTTCCAAAATGATATTCTCCTCTCCTCTGCACTTTTTAGGTGATGCAATGATTTAAAGATTGACCTCAAGTGTATACTCTTCTACAGTACTCTTCCAACACAATTTATTCCCTATCCTTCATTCTAGTCTCTAGAATGGACTAGGTAAACTTTTCATAGCATCTCTTTACATACTAACAATAGCAATCTATACACTAACAACACATGTATATAAGGAAGAAAACTATTCTTCATTATGACATAGAACTAGTTTAAAACGGAACAACCAAAGTGAAAATATTGAGAAGGTTCACAAATTGTAAAGAATGTAACCTATGTCACTGAACAATGTGTGCAGAATTTTTGGAATGGGAACCTAAACTACTGTGTAAACCTTCAGCAAAAACACAATAAAATGTTACTAAAAAAGAAAGAAAATAAAAGCTTTACCAAAACCCAGTTTTACATGATAAAATTGTTAATATACACTGTCTGATGTTGAGTTCATTTAGATGAAACCATGTCATGACAAGGAGTTCTGGTGGCATAGTGCCTAAGTTATTTGACTGCTAACCAGAAGGCTGGTGGTTCAAACCCACCAGCCACTCCTTGGAAGGAAGGCTGGGCAATCTACTTCTGTAGTGATACTGCCTCAGAAACCCAAGCAAGGGTCACGAAGAGTCGGCTTGGACTCAACAGCAGTGAGTTTGGATTTTTGGTGAAAGTGCTTGACTGCTAACCAAAAGGTCAGTGGTTCGAACCCAATAGCCACTCAGTGGGAGAACGATGTGGCAGTCTGTTTCTGTAAAGATACTGTTGTTGTTGCTGTTGTTATGTGCCACTGAGTCGGACCCAACTCATAGCAAGCCCTCCTTGGGTTTCCAAGGCAGTATCACCATGGAAGTAGATTGTCCAACCTTCTTTCCAAGGAGTGGCTGGTGGGTTTGAACCACCAGCCTTCTGGTTAGCAGTCAAGTTCTATAAAGGTATACAGCCTTGCAAAATGCATGGGACAATTCCACTTTATCCTATAGGCTCACTATGAGGCAGAACTTACTTAACAGTGGGTTTGGGTTTAACATCATGATAACAAAGACATACTTAAGCATTTATGTTATTAAACTAATATCTTCATAAGCTTTTTTTTTTCTAAAGGAAAGCTTTAATGTAACCATTTTTTTTAATTTTATTATTATTTGGGTGAAAGTTTATAAAGCAAATTCATTTTCCATGCAGTAGTTCATAAGCATTTTGTTTCATGACATTGACTGCATTCCCCACAATGTAACAGCTCTCTGCCCACTTCCTCCCAATAGTTACCTCTTCTCTGTGTCCTTCTTTCCTATGCATTCCTCTCCCATGAGCTACCTCCCTGTGCAGATACTGCCCTTTTTTCTCCCATGAATGATCATTCTAAGGAGTACACCTGTCAGGCGTAAATGTTCACTCTATATACCTTTCTATTGTTTGGCTGGAAGCTATGGGAGTGAGTTCAATGTCAGACCTGAAGGGTAACTAGGGATCCTAGTTCATGAACTTATTTTACTAAAGGCATAGCATAACTGTGCCATGAAAACGTACACAGTGTTTTCATTATATTAATAAAGTACTTAATGATTAGATACTGAAGAAATACAGGTGTTCTCTGGTATCCAGAAACTGTCAGAGTTATTTATAAATTTTCTCAAGAATGTGGCATCCTCCTGTAATTCATTAGTATAGCTTTGTATATTATGAATACCATATCTTAAACAATATTCCAAAATCCTGCTGGCCCAAGACCATTATCAGCAGTGCACCTTAGTTGATTTAAATCTTGATAATCCATGAGAAATAATGAAAAGGAAATAGTCTCTTGTTGATGGATATAAACTTAAACAATAATAGGATTTTATGAAAAATAAATACCAAGGTAAAGTCAAGACATTTATTTCCTAAGCAGTTATTGCTATACAGACATCTTATTCCAAAGTCTTTACCTTAAATGAATGATGAAGAGATAAGTGCTTAGTCTGAAACATATTTGTTGCTGGAGAAATAATTTTTCTGGCTGGTATCAGCCTGTCATGATACCCAACCTGCAATGAATACATCCAGTCTTCTAGTTTCAAGTTCCAAGGAAATGCTGTATTTTAAATGAATGTACTTTGGTAAAACACACATTTGTTTAATAGTGTGTAAACTAATGATTTAACATGGAATATTCAAATAGGAATTTGAGACAAAATCCATTATCTTACAACATTACTACATGAAAGTCAATAGATTAGCAACAGATTAGCTGACACATAATGTACTGTGATGGACATTATCTAAATCAGTATATCTTTTTTTTTTTCTTACATCATGGCACATGTAGAATGTTAATATTGATCAACAGGTGGATTAAATGAACACGTCTGCTTGCACAGGAAGGCAAATGCTCCAAAGATCTAGTTGCTCTGAAGGTGCAGCAAAGGGTGGTGACAAAAAAATAAAGGTGGCATGTATTGGAGAAATGGAGGAAAGAGGAATGGAGTTGATACTCTCAGAATCCCCAAACTACCCAGGCACTTGAGCTTAAATATACGGTTCAGTTGTGTGTTATCAATAAAATAATCATGAAGTTAGTAATATTAGATTGATGATGTTAGTGATATTCTAGCATTTATATAAGCCAGGCACTATACTTTGATTTCACATAAAAATCACTTACTGGTGTCATTGCAATAAAGCCACTTGCATGCTTATGTAAAAATATATGCTTAAGATTGTAACAGAAGTGCTTTGTATGAATACATGAAATATTTCAAAATTTATTATTTGAAATAACTATAATAGTCATAAAGAACTTACACACCAAAGTTTCACTTTCATTTTTTTTTAGACTAGAAAGTATATCTTCTATGGCTTGTAGTTCTAGATCTCATTTGGTATAATTAAGACATTTATGAAAAAGACATAGAAACTGTTGTAAGGTGTGGATCAGACTAATTTTCACTATCTAATCTAAAATAGCAGAACATAGAATAATTCACTTATAGCTACAAACTAAATAGAGCATTAAAAGAAATTGATGCAATAGAGCTTGCTACTTCCTAATTGGGGGAAAAACTGAATTCTAATAAATATGAAAATAGAAAGGACTTCACTGATATTTTTATAAATACCTGCTGTGTTATGGTACTGAGAAAGGCACTGCAGAAGAAAAGTAGTAGCAACCAATTAAGTTTTATAACACACCTGAGCCAGACACAAAACTCACTCTATCCATGTTGCAAGATACTGACATTTAGCTATATTTAATGACTTTTCCATCCTTACTTTCTTCTTTCATAAGACGGTAAATTTGATGGTAAGAGTTGTCTTTGGTTACGTATATGGGCTCAGAAACTAGACCAATTTGATTTGGACGCCTACTCCTTCATAGTTGTACTTTATTGAATGAGTCTCAAGCTTCCTCAGGCCTCATTTTCCTTGTCTGTGAAATAGGTATGAGGCTATCTCTTTCATCCATAAAAATACTTGTAAAAAAATACACAGTTCATTTGCTAGGCACGTAGAAAATGCTCAATATATATGCAAAAAAACACATGATTTTTACCTTATTTTTCAGTAATTACTTCGGTTCTTTAGAACTTTCCCTGGCTTTCTATTCAGCTAATGAGTTGCACCAAAATATATATTCTATGCCAAAGCCCTTACTTTACATACTTTCAATTATCTTGCCTCCTCTGGCTATGACTTCTGCCTTAGGGCAGGTGGTGAGGAGCAGAGTCAGGGGATGGTGGTGCTGGTAAAGTCAGCAGTGATGATCACAACATACTTAAAGCTCTCCTTTTTCTTCCTGGGCAAATGGAAGACTCTTTTTCCTGCACTTTTTGAAGTTAAGTATGGCCATATGACTTTCTTTGGCCAATAAAGCATAACAAAATAACTTGTGTCACTTTTAGGCAGAAGTTTTAGGAACCAGTAAGTGATTCACCATAGTCTCTCTTTCCTGCTGGCATGACCTCTGGAAATATTCCAGAGGGTACATATTTTATAAGCCTGGGGCTCAGCTTCAGGAAAACAAGGACACAGCTGATACTGACATGCAGCATGAGTGATATATACACAACACACACACACACATATATATATTACTTTAAGCCATGAAATGTGAGGGTTTTTTATTTCTAGAACATAATCTGTCCTACCTTGAATGATATGAAATTGTTATGGTTAAGGGCACAAGTGCTCAAGCCCTCACTCATTATTTCTTACATGTATGAAGTTAGGCTACTAGCTTACTCTATTTTAAAATGTGTGATTCAGAGCTACTTGTTTTGCCTGTGTTTGCTTCAACTGTCTCATCCCAGTAGAAAGAGGATGACACGACTACCTAATTTATAGAGGGTAAGGAATAACAGGGCATTATGTGGAAAATATGGCCTTGGTGATAAAAACAACACCAGAGAGCATATAACAGAATTTCGCAAGACCAATGATTAATTCAATGAAAATACCATTGTCAACAACGTAAGAGGCAGCTATACACATGGACCTCAACAGATGGAATACACAGGAATCAAATTCACTACATTTGTGGGAAGAGCAAATTAAGAAGCTCAATATCATTACCCAAAAAAGGATGACTGAGGAACTGATCATATGCTAGTTTAGGCTGAAGCTGAAGAAAATTAAAACAAGTCCACAAGAGCCAAAAACATGACCTTGATTATATCCCACATGAATTTAGAGATTATCTCAAGAATAGATTTGACTCATTGAACACCAATGAATGAAGACCATACGAGTTGTAGGATGCATCAAGGACATGATAAATGAAGAACACAAAAGGTCCTTAAAAACCAAGAAAGAAAGAAAAGACCAAAATGGATGTCAGAAGAGCCTCTGAAATTACCTAAAGCAAACGGAAGAAATGATGAAGTAAAAGAGCTGAACAGAAGATTTCAAAGTGGGGCCAAGAAGACAAAGTAAAGTATTAATAATGAAATGTGCAAAGACCTGAAGTTGAAAAATCAAAGTGCAAGAACACACTCAGCACTTCTCATTATTTTGGTCATTGGTGTTCAATGAATCAAATCTATTCTTCCGATTGTCTCTAAATTCATGTGGATATAATCAAGGTTCTATTTTGGCTCTCATGGACTTAAGTTTTCTTTAGCTTCAGCCTGAACTAGCATATAAGTAATAAATGGTTTGTTCCACAGTCAAGCCCAAGCTTGTTCTGACTGATGATATTGAGCTTCTCTATCTTTCAGAGCTTTCTATTTCAGAAAGCAGAGAACACAAGAAAGATGTTTACCTGTGTGTGTTCCTGACTATGGAAAGGCATTCAACTGTGAATAGCATAACAAATTAGATATAACATTGCTAAAAGTGGGAAATCCAGGACACTTAGTTGTGCTCATGAGGAACCTGTACAGAGAGTAAGAGGCAGTCATTCAAACAGAACAAGGGTTTACTGGATGGCTTAAAATCAGGAAGGTGTTTATAGAATTGAATCCTTTCATTATACTTATTCAATCTGTATGCTGAGCAATAATCTGAGAAGCTGGACTATATGAAGAAGAATGTGGCATCAGGATTGAAGGAGACTAATTTACAGCCTTGCTTCTGAAAGTATAGATGCCTTGAAGCACTTACTGATGAAGACCAAAGACTACAGCCTTCAGTATGGATTACGCCTCAACATACAGAAAGTACAAACCCTCACAACTGGACAAATAAGCAACATCGTGATAAACGGAGAAAAGATTGATATTGTCAAGGATTTCATTTTACTTGGCTCCATAATCAATGTCCATGGAAGCATCAGTCAAGAAATCAAATGACATACTGCATTGGGAAAAGCTGCTGCAAAAGACTTCTTTAAAATATTAAAGAGCAAAGGTGTCACTTTGAAAACTAATGTGTGCCTCACTGAAGCCATGGTATTTTCAGTCGCCTCATATATATGCAAAAGCTTGGCAGAGAATAAAAAAGATCAAAGAATTGATGCATTTGATTTATGGTGTTGCTGACGAATATTGGATATACCACGGACTGCCAGAAGAACAAACAAATCGGCCTTGGATGAAGTACAAGCAGGATGCTCGTTAGAAATGAGGATGGAAAGCTTCATCTCTTGTACGTTGCACATGCTGTTAGGAGGGACCAGTCCTTGAAGAAGGATACAATGTTTGGTAAATTAGAGGGTCAGCAATAAAGAAGACTCTCCATGAGATAGACTGCACAGTGGTTGCAACAATAGGCTCAAGCACAGCAAGGATTGTAAGGATGATACAGGACCTGGCCATGTTTCTTTCTGTTGTACATAAGTTTGCTATGAGTTAGAACAGACTCCATGGCACCTATTAACAATGTGTATAGAACTATG
>NW_006921705.1:4223659-4226624 GCF_000298275.1 Orycteropus afer afer
AAAAAAAAAAAAAAAAGAGTTTAGCAGAATCCTGTGAAATATTACCATTTTTCTTATCATTACTAGTAAATAAATAAAATGGTACCAACAGGTATAGAAATAATAACCTCTTACAACTTTATGCCAAATGATTAACTCATATCACCACAATGGATTATTTAAGAGAAAAAAATGTATTATTTGCTACAGCTGTTTTCAATTTTTTTTCACACTTACTTGCTTTGCAACAATCTAAGTTTATCGGGTATACTGTTAATTGGCTCCTCTCTTTCCAGTTCTCATCTATTTAAGCCACACATATACAATGTTTAACTACTACCCACTGCCACTGATTCAATTCTGACTCATAGTGACCCTATAGGAAAGGGTAGAACTGCCTGGTAGGGTTTCCAAGGCTGTAATCTTTACAAAAGCAGATTACCTCATCTTTCTCCTGTGGAGTGGCTGCTGGGTTTAACTGCTGACGTTTTGGTTAACAACACTTAACCATTGCACCACCAGAGTGCCTTTGTTTAACTACTGGCAGGCTCAAATACACCTACTCCTCACTTGTCAACTATCTTGTTATCTGACGCTTCAAATTTACAACCATAGTAAAATACCTACTATCTGACTATTTTGCACATTAATGAACATCAAGGTGGGAGGTGAGAGTAACACCAGCTGTGAAGGTTAAGGTAAAGTGTCAACTTGGCTGGGCCTTGATCCTCAGTGGTTTGGAAGTTATGTAATGATGCCGTCATCCTCTATTCTGTGATATGATATAGTCATCCTCCACTTGTGCATAATGTCAATTTTCAAATAACCATCTGGTCTTTAGAACCTAACCATGTCAGTGAGGAGTGAGTATAAGTCTTTCTCTTGGTATGCTTTCCTGCAAATATTTTGCATGTTTATATGTATTTTCTTAATTTTAAATAGCCATTATACCGAAATTGTCAAAGTATAAAAATTTAAAGGAGAAAAAAATTTCCTCCTCTATCACTCAAAATTATGGTAACCTCAGTGTGTTGTGTATTATCCTAAACTTTTTTCTAACTATATACACACTAATATATATGCCTATGCAGCTGTGAGTTTCTTTCTTATGTATTTTTTCAGCAACTTGTTTTTCATTTTTTCCCACTTAACATTTTATCAAGGTTAGCTCTTCATTTTAGTAAATATAATTGACTTGTAATTTTTAATGGTTGTGTTATATAACAGGAGCTCCGGTAGTGTAGTGTCTAAGGCATCTAACTGCTAACCAGAAGGTTGGTGGTTCAAACCCACCAGCCACTCCTTGGAAGTAAGACTGGGCAATCTACTTTCTCAGAAAACCAAGGAAGGTTTATGTGTGTGTGTGTGTGTGTGTGTGTGTGTGTGTGTTTTATTACACAGTATGGCTATCAGAAAAAAAAAAAAAAAAAATTGCCCTCTTGAAGTAGAACCATGCTCTGTGAGGTTTCCAATGGCTATAATCTTTTGGAAGTAGATAACTAGGCCTTTCTTCCAAAATAGATTTGAATGAGTTTGAACTAACCACCTTTCCGTTAGCAGCCAGATGCTTAACTGTTTGCGCCACCGGGGTACTCCAGTGTGGATATACCATGACTTATTTAACCATTCCCTTGTTGATTGACACATTGTTTATATCTAGTTTGTTGTTAAGTCAATAAAGTCTCCGCACTTCTTATCATGTGCATTATGCCTTCTTCAGTCCTGGGTGAATAGACAAATGTAGCACAAATGTTTATATTGATAAAATCCTAAATTCTTGCCTGATCTGGCTTATCAATGTACTGGATCAAAGTCTTTTTTTTTTGTTTTGTTTTTTTGAAAGAAATCCAGTAGTACAAATTCAAAAGAGAATATTAAAGTACTATGCCTGGCACATAAGAGGAAGTTAATAATGCTCGCTGACCGACAGACTGAATAAATATGATTTAAAGCTAAATTTACTCTCCCCTTTTACACTAACCCCAGTTATATTAACTTAGCCAAAAATTTATCCACAGAAAAGTCAGAAGGTATTGATATCTGACTTCCCAAATACTGTACATGTGAGAATTTAGAAAAACAATTGTTTTGTAGGGAAAGAAATGAAAACAATTTTGCAAGCCTGCATTTTAGCACTTGCGCGTTGAACAATTTAAAAAAATGTAAGCCTTAAGACAGCAAACTTACAAACACCCCCAAAATGACAATAAAAGACCAGTGTGTGATTGGATAACCAGCTGTGGAAGAGTGTTTAGCACAGGAGAGGCTGTTTCTCTCCCGAATCGGCCTTTTCCTTGAGGCTTTTACAATGCCCAGATCCCACATTTGGCAGTAAATGTATAGGAAGCCTGACTGCACAGCACAGATATAAAGTGCCAAATGCCATGAAATAGTGTATTGTTATTTAGTATTTTGCAAGGTTATTGTTTCCTTGACAAACATGCTTATAAAATTCACAGTCACTGTTGTCCGCTGAAGGTTTGTCAGTCTAAGGGAAAAATCTTCCAACAAGATTAAAGTACACAAGGTATTAATACACAATTGTGACACACTCCTGCACTTGCGCTATGCATCTAATGAACATTTTATTTTTCCTTGCCATTAGTTTGTTCTGCAGGTGCTTTAGCTTATGCAAACATGTTGATGAAATTTAGCTACAAGGAGCAGATGCTAATCACTAATTTTCCATTTGGGGTTTGGATACTTGTTTGTCATTTTATTTCCTTTTTGAGGCTTAGGAACTTATGGAATATTTGTTTACTATCCATTATACACGATTTAGAACAGTCACTGACACATAGTATGTGCTCAGAAAATAATTAATAAAATATTGAAATCAGTACCATGACAGAGGTGATATCTTAGAAAAAATTCTTGACCAGTTTTCTATATCTGAACTGGCAGTGTGATATGGCAAAAGATACCCATGTACTACTAGTCTTTAGTTACATCCATAATCCATAAAATATGGGAGTATATCATCATG
>NW_006921705.1:4227179-4232046 GCF_000298275.1 Orycteropus afer afer
TATGTTATTTGTACTCAGTGGCATCACTACGGGAATACAGGGAGTGCAGACCATACTCAGTGACCCTGTCAGAAAGGGTGAGACCAAAATGACTATCTATAAAATATTTGTAGTGTTTCAGCAAAAATCATTTTTTATTAAAATATCTGTCGGTAGTTAAAACAGCAAAAACACTTTTCACAAGCCCAGCTTACATATATGAATATACCTACAAGGCTAAAACTCTATGCTAATTTACCCATTACAATAGCTCCGAGCCACGTGGCTTCATCTGCCTGCTCTATAAGCACATGCTGCAGTTTTCCTTGCTGCCAGGGTTTTCATAGTCTCTGATTTTGTCAAATTTTCTGGTGTTTCAGCTACAAAATACTGCGGTAATTAGTGCTGGTGAACACAGATCAGTAATTTTTTTGAGAATGGAGCAGTAATTAAAGGAAAAGGAGAAAAATTTAAAAAGCTTCTGCTCAGTTAATAATAATGTAACTAATAATGTAAGTCAATATAGAAAGATTTGCCAAACAATTTTATTGTTGGTAGCCATATAATCCAAGAAATGGTACATTTAAGCCATTTACAACTCAAATTATTCTGTGACTAAAATTGATAATAAACATTACTAAGCATGCTGTATGGGTCTGGGATGAGAGAAGGCCCATAGGGATTTGGGGACAATATGTGTTACCACACTGAGTAACACCAAACCTAGTGATGCCATTGATTGCACTGTATTCTTATTTATGCTGTTGTTTTTTAGTGTCATTGAGTTGATTTCAACTCATGACGACCCCATGTCTACTTGTATATATTAATAAAAAGTACTGGTCTTCATGATCACACAAGCTTGAATTTCAGTTTTGGCTAAGGTGCTCAAAGCCTAAGTGAGATCCAGATTACTTGATGGAGCTTCAGTTCCTTCATCTGTAAAATGCAGATACCACGAGTTATCACATGGAGCTATGGTGGATTAGCGATCAACTGCCTGGTTACAGGATAGCAGTATCTGGAGACACTACAATATTATGTTATACAATTGAAAGAGCCATGTGATTCTTTTCTGTCCTCGTCCACCACCTTCTTTCTCTCTCTTTCTCTCTCTTTTGATTGGCTTTTAAGTTGCCTTAAGACCTTTTTTTTTTTTTTTCTTTAATTCCCTAACATTTTAAGATATTAACTAGCCCATCATTGTGTTTTCATAAATCAGGAAAGGCAAGTGCCAGGAACATATGCCAATACCTTCCCATCCCTTTACCATGGCAGACCTAACAAATTGATTATGGCAGTCTTTACTGCGAAGACCACAAAAAAACCCCCTTAGAATCCTTCTCCACATTATCACTTCTGGACCACTACTAATCTATTGAACAAATTTTCACAAGGAAACTTATCTGCCAACCTTGACATTACTGTAGCAAATTGCATTTTGGTTTCCAGAGTATTAACAGCACAATTCAGTTCTTGGAGGTTCAAAATAGCTTTGTGAAACTGAGAAATAAGAAAGATCTTGCTTTTGTAGCCCAAGAAGTGGGGGGAGCTTTCTGCTCAACTTTTATACTTCATAATCAAGTTCAAATAAACACACAGCTAATGTCATATTGAAAATTATATGTCATTTTCATTGTACTAAAAAAAAAGTGATAATCATTTCAGATATTTATCCTTGCATGGAACAAGTGTTCAACTACTAGCCAAGATATTGTTAGTTCAAACCCACCCAGAGCTGCCACAGAAAACAAGCCATGATTTGTTTCACAATAGCTAGAAACCCGAATACCTTAAGGAGCAGTTGTACTCTGCACACATGTGGTCACCATGAATGCAAATTGACTCAGAGGCAACTAACAACATTGAACATGTTATCAACCTTAACTTCATTTTTATTTCCATAGAGGTTTTCTATTTTATTAATTCATCTACCAGGCAATGTTCTAAGCCCTCAGAATACAACAGTGATTAAATACAGAATACATTCCCAGCTTTTGTAGAACTTACAGTCAATTATGATGGAATAGCCATTTCTTCATAAGAACCATCCATTATTATGATGGGCAGGTGGGAAAGCCCTTAGCTGGGGTAGGCCTCAAGCCGGAACCCTCATGCTCTCATGCTAAATTACTTAACAGCCTGGATGCTGCAAGGTAATGTTTCTAAATCATAGTTTACATGAAAATTTTTTCACTTGAGGAAATAAAATGAGAGGAAATTCTTGTAGAAATATCTAAATTTTATTTTCAAAACTGCACCCTACAAAATCTATAACCATTTTCCCAATTCACAATTTTTTTTTTTCCTCAATTTCAAGGAGAAAAATTTGTGCCACAATGCCCTGCTCTACTCATATCACCATGTTCCTGTGAATATTGAGTCATCACCATCACCCAAGGCAGACTCCTTGGCTGCATCTGGCATTTAAATATGAACACATGTAAGATGGCTGCCTAAAGAGATATACCAAAAACAAACTCCAGCAACCTCCACCCTCCCCCTCAGTTGTTCTCCTCCTCTAAAATGTCTTGTCACTGAATCTGAAGACATTCAATATTTGAGTCAGGTGAAAATCATCGTATAGGCCATTTTTACCTAATACCATGTTTTGAGGCAAATGAAGAGAAATAGATGAGAGATGGTTATGTATGTGTGTAAATTATTATTATTTTAATAAGTCAAATGTTGAAGCACATCACCAAATTTTCTCAGTCATTAAAACAAAACAGTAGCTACCCCACATAACGTTTGACTATTGTAGCCAACCTGAGCTCTAATAATGTAAGTGCTTTTCTACTTATCAAAGTACTTCCAAAAGTGCTTCTATCTCTTCACCATCCATTTGCCAACCTTGACATCACTGTAGCAAGTTGCATTTGGTTTCCAGAGTATTATCAGCACAACAATTCAGTTCTTGATATTCAGAATAGCTTTGTGAAACTGAGAAATAAGAAAGATCTTGCTTTTGTAGCCCAAGAAGGGGGGGGGGAGCTTTCTGCTCAACTTTTTTACTTTATAATCAAGTTCAAATAAACACACAACTAATGTCATATTGAAAATTATATATAATTTTCATTTTACTAAAAAAAAAATAATAATCATTTATTTATCCCTGCATGGAACGAATGTCCAACCTTCTTCACCATATCCTAAATTTAATGTATATAGGTGTCAGTAGAGCAAAATCTAATGTATTAAAGACTATGATCAAATTACCAGCAACCCTAGAGCAAAGTTCAAATTAGTTGTTCTTAGGTGCTATCTCAAGGACAATCTTAGTTCTTCTTTCCAATTAGTAATTGTTAATAAACTTAGACTTTTACTATACTAAATTTGCCTTTGCTTAGTGACTGATACTCATAATCAACAAAAACATAAATCATTATTTATTATATATTTATTACAAATAGTATATAGAGCAAGTAGTATATAAGTAGTTTATAGAGCAAGCTACAATCATTCTCCTGACCAAGTCATGTTTTAAAGGGTGACAATGTTAAAGTTATAAGAAAAATGCATTCACTCAATGTATGTTTTGGCATAAAAAAATCTTTAGAAATAGTATCAACAATGTTTACTAATAATTTTAAATCAACTGCCTTTAACTGATCATTTTTTTTCTTAGCTGGTGCTTTTTTTTACCTTCTTAGTTCCCTCAGAGGAAGTTCATTTTAGTAATATAATTGTAGCCTTGTCACATTGGAATGAAGAATGATAATGGCAACTACCATTTAATAGCTCTAGGTATTATCAGAACTCACTTTTCTAGATGGCTTCCTTTCTATCTCATCTCAATGTTAGGACTTTTATTAAGTGAAAAATATGTTGTCTCTACTATAGCATTAGACACCAAATCTCTCTCTCTCCTGTTTATTTTGGCTTTTTCTACTATAATTACTTTTTAAACTTCTAAAATATCCCATCCTGTCCATATATACTCTTTTCACAAACTTTTCTAGGTTCTTGATATGGCAGATATATAAACTGCTGGAGTCATTCTGGGAATACAATATCAATTGTAATTTTTGCCAATATCTAGCTAAATATCTTTGTGCATTTTATCTTATTTTGTAGCCTAACAATATAACTAAGAGGAAATCCTTCCTTCTCAGAGTGCTGAGTGTTACCTATGTACTCATATAGGTGTTCATAAGTCAGAATAACCATGTAGGGAGGAAACCAAGAAAAAGACAAGGAATCATAACTTTGGACCAAATAAACATCACACCAAAAATCAATAATACACAGAAAGGAAGGAAAGAAATCCTTATGCATTGAAAACCTTGATATTTATTTAATCATTTCATACTCATTTTATTGATGGACAACCTCAGGTTTGTTTAAGTGGGTAAATAACTTCCTCAGGCCCTTCCTTTACTAAAATTCAAACTTATGTCTATTTGACCTACACAAGAATTGAAAAGGGTAAAAGAGGAGGTGTGCAATGGGAAGATGGTATGCAGAGTAGGATTTTGGTAGCATAGAAAGCCAAAGAACATGAAGTAGGCATAGCAGAAAACAAATACTATAGAAAGATAAGGAAGAATCAGCTAGTTTAGGGGCAAATTATTGTGATAAACACTATGACTCCAATACAAACTACTAAGACTTTAACTATGATAAAGTTCACAATAACTTAAGTAGTTTAGAAATATTGCAGATTTCTCAGCAATACAATGATACAATAAAATTAACCTTTTAGAACCATCAGCTTAGTGGGATAGAAAGAAAAAGAGCCAGGTGAAACTAGCAAAAGCATCGAGGAAACACTATCGGGATGTTAATCATAGTCTATGCTTAAAGAGGGAGCTCTGGTGGCCTAGTGCCTAAGGCACTTGACTGGTAACCAGAAGGCTGGCGGTTCAAACCCACCAGCCACCCCTCG
>NW_006921705.1:4232776-4234312 GCF_000298275.1 Orycteropus afer afer
TGCCCCATCTTCCTTCTGAGGAGTGGCTGGTGGGTTTGAACTGCCAGCCTTCTGGTTAGCAGTCAAGTGCCTTAGGCACTATGCTACCAGAGCTCCTATTTAAATTTGAGGCACACAAAAGAGTGCATTCAGAAAAAAATAAATTAAAATATCCAACTACTGACAACATCTATTTTAATTAATGTGTACACCCTTAAAATATGGCAGGAGCCACAGGCAGATGGTTTTTGGGATTTAATGTTGAATAGCTCCTACTGCCACCTTAAGGAGTTTCCTAGGAGGGGTCTTCTGGTTATCATTTGTTAGTGCTTCTCCCTGCTGAAAGCTTAAGGAAATTTAAAGGGAAAGATATAGGTAAATGATAAATACTTTTAAAAATTGTGAAACATACCATACATTTAATGCATATATACATTTTTAAAAAAATAAAACAACAAAAGGGGTATTCTTTTTTTAAGCAATGAAACAGAGTTTAGATATTTAGGTTACTTATTTGGTCTGTTTGGTCAAGGAAGGAAGAAAAACATCATTAAAATCAGTTTAATTTAGCCAACTAATAGGGAAAAATTAATTTACTTTTGAGTGTTTTTTATACAATCACATATTTTTTTAATGTTCTCCAGTTAGCTGGAGAATCATTTGCAAAGCTGAACAATGAGTAAGGAAAACCAAGGAAGAATTGATGTATTTGAATTATGGTGTTGGTGAAGAGAATATTGAATATACCACGGAGTGCCAGAAAAAACAAAGATCTATCTTAGAAGAAGTATAGTCAGATGCTCCTTAGAAGTGAGGATGGTGAGACTTTGTGTAATGTACTTTGGATCTGTTACCAGGAGGGCTCCGTTCCTGGAGGAGGACATAGTGCTTGGTAAAGTAGAGGGAGGGGAAAAAAAGGAAAACCTTCACCAAGATGGACTGACAGAGAGGCTGCAACAATGGACTCAAATATAGCAAAGACTGTGAGGACTGCTGCAGTGGTTACGTCTGTGTGTCAACTTGGATGGGCCTGGTTGAGTGGCTGGACAGCTGGATGTAGTATTTCCCAGGATGAGACTGGTAATCAACTCCATGGTGGAATCTACTGGGGGCAGCTGAGTAGCTGCCTTGGGTATGTGGTCTGCTTCCCACATATAAGAAACAGCTTTGGGAATAGTGTCTAGCTTACGGCATGCATGGACCCTGCATGTAGCTGTGTTGTTGTTCAGCAGCCTGCCATGTTCTGCCGACCTTGAGACTGACAATGGACTTCAATAAATGGCCTGCCATGTGGTTTGGTAACATCAGGACTGTGCCATTTCATTTGTCAACCTTGGGCTTGTCAGTCTCAGCAGCCAGTAGCTGTCTGAGTGAAGAGATACCTATAGCTTCAATGGGCCAGGAAGAGGAGGCAGAACTGAAGCTCAAGGTCCAGGGGATTTTACCCAGCCCCTAGAGCCTGGCATTTTGAACTCGGACTTAAAGCCTCCAAACTCTAAGAGAATGAACTCTTGTTTGTTCAAGCCATCCCATTTGTGGTATATTCTTGTCAGAGTG
>NW_006921705.1:4234477-4235005 GCF_000298275.1 Orycteropus afer afer
AAAAAAAAAGGTGGGAGAAGAGGGAAGAACTAAGAAGCAAAAGGAAAAGAAAAGAAAGAAAACAGCACTGCATTAGAAGTACTGAAGCAGAGGCATTTGACCTGTTGCTGTGTGGATTGGGTGGAGGGTTGCACCAGGAGGTTGTATAGGGTAGAGGGGAATCACATCTTTGTCGTTGCTGATCACCAATGTGGGTATCAATGTAGTCCTGGGTGAACAGTTATCTGATTCTTGCCCTGATAGAATGCTGCTTGAAACAATTCAAAATGGCTGCACTGTCAGTCTCATTGGCAATTCACTGCTCTCTATGCCTCCTTGTTTGCTGTTTTTGTTCAGTCTCTTCCTCTACTCAGGGTTTGATGTACTTCTTTACCCTTTCTTTTGGAGATCTGAGTTCCAGGATTATTATTCTTTTCTGTTTCACTTGATTTCTTTTTTTTTTTTTTTTTTAAATACTATTGTCCTATGACCTTTTTTATTTAATGCATTTTATTGAAATATAATTTATGTACAGCGAAATACACAAAA
>NW_006921705.1:4236345-4238121 GCF_000298275.1 Orycteropus afer afer
ATGGGCTCAAGTATAGCAGGGATTGTGGGGCTGGCACGGGATCGGGCAGTGTTTCGTTCTGCTGTGCATGGGGTCGCTATGAGTCAGAAATGACTCGACGGCACTTAACAACAACAACAAAGTGACATAGGTCAATGAATTTTTTTTCTTTTTTGCAATGTTCCCTCCCCTCCCCTCCTACCTCTGGCAACCAACAAAGTTTCCCTCCATATATGAACCTTTCCTTGACCCTTCCACAACAACAAACTAATACTATATTTGTCCTGTAATTGACTTATTTCATTCACCATAATGTCCTCCAAGTTCATCCATATTATGCAGTGTTTTGCAGACTCTGCATTATTCTTTAGTGCTGCATAATATTCCATTATGTGTATGTTCTGTAGTTTGGTCATCCACTCTTCCTCTGATGGTCATGTAGGTTGTTTTCATCTTTTTGCTATTGTAAATAGTGCTGTGACGAACATGAGTATGCATTTATGTTCCTATCCTGGCTCTCACCTCTCTAGAATATATACCTAGTAACAGGAATGCTGGGTCAAATGGTATCTCCGATTCCAACTTTCTATGGAATCGCTATATTGCTTTCCACAGTGGTTGTGTCACTTCACAGTCACACAGGCAGTGTATGAGAGTCCCAATCTCTCCACATCCCCACCAGCATTTGTTATTTTCTGACTCACTGAACCTTGCCATCAGTACTGGGGTAAGACGGTATATCTCATTCTTGTTTTGATTTACATGTCTCTGATGGCCAATGATTGTGAGCATCTTTTCATGGATTAGCTGACCGCCTGCATATCCTCCTTGGTGAAGTGTCTATTCATATCTTCTGCCCATTTTTCAATCGGATTGTTAATTTCTCTGGTGTTGAGGCCTTGGAGTTTTCCATCAATCTTAGAGATAAATCCCTTGCCAGATATATAATTATCTGCAAATATGAATTTGTTGCTGTCATTTTTGTCATGTGCTTTTTCATTGTGTCTATTTCTTTGTTCCACATAATTTTCTATGCTGAGCTCATTTTGTTTATAAATCATGTTATCACTTCCTTCATGCTATTGTTTTAGCATTTGCTGAATATTTATGCTGGTCCTCTTTTTTATTTTGGTGTGAAGGTTTATCATTTTTGAGGTTACCCTGTGATTTATAGTTTTCTTCCCAAGTGTAGAATAGTCCATTCTATCTTGTAGTTGTCTTGATTTCCCTACCATCTAGAAGTTCTGTGATGACACAGATTTTTTCCCCTCTTTCTGGTCTGTAGTTGTCCTCGTTTGTCAGTTGGTGTCTCTGGTTCCCTGTTTGCAACCTTGTAGGCTTGTTAACTTTGGATACTTCCATAGCTGGGTTGGTTTCTGGGTTATAACATCACGTGTGTTAATGGTCAGTTGTTGTTGGTTGTTGTCGCTTCTCTGTCCAAAGGGCTTCCTTTAGCATCTCTTGTAAGGTTGGTCTGGTTTTAACAAATTCCCTTAATTTCTGCTTATCTGGAAATGTCTAATTTCACAATCATATTTGAGGGACAATTTTGCTGGGTACACAATTCTTTGTTGGAAATGTTTCTCTTTCTGTGTTTTATATATATCATCCCACTGTCTTCTCGCCTGCATGGTTTCTGCTGAGAAATCCGAGCTTAGTCTTATTGGTTGCCCCTTGTAGGTAACTCTTCGTTTTTCCCGTGCTGCTCTCATGATTCTTTCTTTGTCTTTGGTTTTGGTGAGTTTGATGATGATATGTCTTGATGTTTTTCTTTTGGGGTCTATTCTGTTTGGGGTT
>NW_006921705.1:4238756-4267541 GCF_000298275.1 Orycteropus afer afer
TGTCTCCAAGGCATTGTGACGCTTTTGTGTTTATATTTAATTGGTGATTGTATGTTGGAGTGACTTGCCCACAATTTTCATTTTCTTTGTTTTGTTTGTATGTTATCTATACAGGCAGGGTACTGTGCTGTGCTCCTCTATTCACTAGCTGACAGCACTTATACACTTACCACCTGTCTCCTTTCCTGTTGTTAGCCCCTCGTATGTCCTTGCCGACCCTGGCAAACAGAGCCTGTTCTTAGGTCCCTGGAATCCAAATGAGAAGCTATCTCACTTGATTTCTTGATTCTTTGTTGTAGAGGGTATGGATAGTATATCTACCTAGTCTGCCATCTTGGCCCCTCTCTTACCCCTTTTCTATTGCTCATTTTAGTGGAAAATATTTGCATTTTCCTTCTCCAGCAGGTTTTTGCTTTACACAGTTTCTAGCTTTTGCAGGTTTTACTTATTGTTTTCGTCTCTTTGAATTTTAGTAAGTGATCACATTTGGTGATTAAAAAAATCACTTTATTTTCTATTTGAAAAATGATGAAATAGGCTTATAATATTCAACCTCTCTGACTCCCATTCCTTTTCTCATTTTGTTGCAAGAATCCATTTCATTTTTTTTTTAATAGATCACAGGCATATTTGTTTGTTTCAATACTTACTTTATGCTCGAATTTGTGGCTTTGAATGACAAAGAGCACTGCTTAGTCCATAAGCACATGTAAATTTTGATGAAGTAGTTTTAGGTTAACTAAGTATTTTAAATGTTAGAATTACAGAATGTCAGAGGTAGGAGGGACAGAAAACATCATCAGCATCTGCTCTCTTCGTGGATTTGAAAACCTGAGGTACAGGAAGGCCTATATATCTATCTGATGCCATTAATGAATAGTCTAGCAACTGTTAGACTGGGAGCCTTATGAATGTCTTACCTACTTTCCACCATCCTATCCCTTTATTTTATGCTTTCATGGGGAAAGGCAGGGAGACAGTCCCTGGACTTAGAAGCCTCATCACTGATTTTCAACAGCATTAATTGTATATTTTATTCTACCTGGTAAGACATTATTACAAACTAATTTAGGGTACAAGTTCAAAACAGGTATTTCCATCTGAGGATATCAAATCCATTTACTTTTAAAATGACTATTGTTGTCCAAAAATCCTACTTTATGAATTCTTTATTTAGAACTTATTTTCTCAATGCATTTTTAAGCAATTTAGTAATGATGCCAAGGGGATAGAACACTCTCACAGGATACTGGCATACTACAGCTTTTAGCAAAGTTAAAATACAGTTGCTAGTAATATTTCAGCAAAATGTCAACAACAGCCAAGACTTAGTCTGTTGTCCAAAGCCAGAAAAATTAAGCCTTCAAGTGGTCAACTGCAAAGGGATTTTGATTTTTAATACATTATTCTAAAAAAATAAAGATCAAAATAGGCTTAAAAAAATAGGAAGTGGCACTTCACTAGGACTGTTTCAGAGATCTGACACATTCCTAAAAGGTTTAATCAATAAATAATAGCAAACACTTTTTTCACACATTCTGTTTGCCAAATTGTGTGCTGAGTACTTTGCGAGCATTATATCACTAATTTCTCAAAGCCATTTTCTGAGGTGGGTTCTGTTACTAGCTCCTCTTAAAGCAAAGGAAATTGAGGCTGAGAGGGATGACTTGCCTAACTCACCTGTTACTTGCCTAATTCACCAATTAGAAACTGGCAGAGGTGGGCCTTCAACTAGAGCCTACTGCTCAAACCCAAACTTGCTCTTGAACAGTCCACATTTCTATATCCCTATTAAAAAAAAAAAAAGTATACATTTAATTATTATATGGTAAGCACTTTCTGGAGCTCTGGTAGCATAGTGGCTAAAGCACTTGACTGCCAACCAGAAAGCTGGCAGTTCAAACCCACCAGCCACTCCTCGGGAGGAAGGTTGGGCAATCCTACTTCCGTAGTGATACTGCCTCGGAAACCCAAGGAGGGGTCGCTATGAGTCGGGTCTGACTCGACGGCACATAACAACAACAACAACAACATAATTTATTTGGTGTTTATTTATACACCAAGCTCATTGAATCCTCATACCAACTTTGTAACAAGTCTATAAATTTTAATTTCCCCATTTTTCATTTTATGGTTTAAGTACTTTCTAAAACACAGAAACCAGGAAGAGTTCCAGTATGGATTCAAACCCAGGATTGATGATGCTATTGCTTTTAACTAAAAGCCAACTTCTCTTAAACATAACATAATCAAAACCAGTTGCCACCAAATCAATTCCAACTCTATATATCAGAGTAGAACTGTGCTCCACAAGGTTTACAATGGATGGTTTTCCAGAAGTAGATCATCAAGCCTTTTTTCCAAAATAACTGGTAGACTAGAACCTCCAACTTTTAGGTTCCAAGCAAAGCATGTTAATTGTTTAAGTCCTTAGAGAAGTTTAATCAGGAAAAGCATCATAGGGGAGGTGGTGCTTGAGGAGAGCCTTGTAGGAAGAATAATAACTAAAAAGGTAATACCTGGAAATACCTACAGAAGAGGGGTGAGCACTTCAGACATGGAGAATGGCATGGAAGAAGCATGGACATAAGAAAGTCTAACATTACCTATGAATGAGGCAATTATTTACCAGACTCACATGAAGGAAGTCTCTGCATGAAGGATATGGTAAAGTAAGTCCACTGGGATATTTTGAGATGGTCAGATTACAGAGGAGGGCAATGCATGACAGATGAGGTACCACCCATTTAAAGTTCTAAATGCAGCGAGTTCAGAATTCCATTTTTCACATGGGCTTTAATACAAGCTGAAATAGACCGATGCTGGGTAATCAAATAATATATGATGACACAACTGAAATTTAGCTCAAACTCATAAGAAGAGTTTAGTGTTCTCAAGAAAGATGTGTTATCAAATATTTTATTGTAGGGGGAAAAGAAAAGAAAGAAAAACCAGCAAGGAAAACTGTTCAACAAACTTCACTACACTTGGACCGTACAGAATCTTATTACTTTCTTAGTTAAGTCACCTCTTCCTTCTAGGGCCCAACTTAGCTTTGACCTGGAATTTAACTTTTGGCTATTTTTTTACCTGTACAGTTGTTAGCCTCTGACATACCTCAAAAATATGTGTCAAAGCCTAATATTATTAGCATAGTGCCTAAGCCATTTGACTGCTAACCAGAAGGCTGGTGGTTCAAACCCACCAGACACTCCTCAGAAGGAAGGTTGGGCAATCGACTTACATAGTGATACCACCTCAGAAACCCAAGGAGGGGTTATTATGAGTTGGATCTGACTTCACGGCAGTGAGTGGTTTTTTTTTTGTTGTTGTTATTAGTATACCACATCTACCCCTGCCTGCTAAAAACTAAGAAAAATAGAATTCCATGACAAATTATTTTTTATCAATATACTTAAGATATAAATACACACTTTCTCCCCCTTAGAGGCAGTAACTAAAAATTGATAAACCTAGTTATAAGTATAAATAAAATCTATCAAAGTTAGGCATAGAAGTCTCTGAAGACATTTTTAAAACCATATATTTTATCATCAGGACAAAAAATTCTGATAGTAATTGTTGTATGACCCTTTCTCTTCTGAATCTTTTCAGCCTCTTAGTTACTATAACTTTTATTCCCAATTTCTATACTCTAAGATGAATACTTCATTCACATATTGACATTTTTGTAATTAGACCAAAAAAAAAAAATAAACCCACTGCTGTTAAGTTGGATCAGTCACGTAATGACCCCTCCTTGGGTTTCTGAGGCAGTATCTCTATGGAAGCAGATTGCCCAGTCTTCCTTCCAAGGAGTGGCTGGTGGGTTTGAACCACCAGCTATCTGGTTAGCAGTCAAATCTCTTAGGCACAATGCCACCAGAAGTTGCCCTGTAGTCATTGAGTATTTAATAGTCTCTTCCTCCATTCCCCACGTGTGTCATCAGAATGATGGTCCATCATACAATCAGTGGCATTACAGAATCTGGGACTATGTCAATCCTTTATGTTTTCTTACTTTTTGCCAAATGATGTGTTGAAAGCAAAATAAAACAAAATCATTGAATAATGACAAAAGCAATAATGCTATTTTTGAAAATAGTAAGCAAAATGTAAAACTTAATTTCATTTGTTCATCACAAGTGAAGGCTGAGTTTGCAGTAATATGAATAATGCAAACAATAACTAAACATCAAAACACCATTTTCTTCCCTTAATTCTTTATTGCTCCTTCTTATCTTGACTCACTTTATTCTTCCAAATGGAAAAAGAAACTCAGTTTTAAACAGAATAATAGATACCGTAAAAATTAAACCAGGGATCTTCCAAGGATGCATTTCATAAATGCCCTACTTAGAATTTTGTTTCAAATGTAACCATTCTCTGTGAAAGGAATGAATTTGTTGTGCATTCAAAATGCAGGTTGGATCATAAGCCAAGGGGTGGTGGTGGCAGGAACAGTTAGCATTTGGAATTCCTTATTCATAACCAGGCAGTACCATGTTCCTCTCCCACCTGCTCAGTGTAGGCATCGCTGTTACTTCAGCATGTCAGGCTGGAGGTAGAGTACATTCAGGATGAACACACTGTTAGGAAAGTAGCTGCTGCCATTTAAAATGTGACTTGCCCTCTTCCTCCAGAAATTTATTTAAATCAAATCACTAGACTGGTTTGAGAACATAATGTTGAAAAGCAAGCTCTTTTATATTAAGGTGGCTACATAGCCTATTAAGCTAGATTCTAAATGGTTACTATGGCAACAAAATTGCTACTGCCTGACCTGGTATGCACTGACACAAATATGACCATCCTGACACATGAGCTTTCTTTGTTTCCTCTGAGAAACAGCTGCACTTAAAAAAAAACAAAAAACTTTTTTAATATACAGGAAAAAAATATTTCTGTAAAATCAATATTTAAGTTAAATTAAACTAAAAATATACCATGTAAAAAGTAACAAATCGATGATTGAATATTTGCATCTATTGTATATTTCATGATGATCTATACTGAAATCATCTTCCTAACAACACACAGTTTAGATAATACTTTAATATTAAAAAAACTACTGAATCTTTCTAAATGTCCTAGGAAAAAGAAAGAAACCAAATCACTGCCATCGAGTTGGTTCTGACTCATATGATCCCTCCTTGTATTTCTGAGGCTGTATCTCTATGGAAGTAGATTGCCCAATCATCCTTCTGACGAGTGGCTGGTGGGTTTGAACCATGAGCCTTCTGGTTAGCAGTCAAATGCCTTAGGCACTATGCCATTAAATATAACAGTAGGTCAGAAAGATTTTCAATGGCATGTGAAGTCCCTTCCTTTCTTTCTTTCTAATAATATTTTACTCTGTTTTCTGTGAAGGTTTACAGAGCAGTTTAGGTTCTCATTCAACAATTGTTACACAAGTTTTTCAGTAACATTGGTTACATTCTTCACAATGCATGAACAGTTTCATTATTTCTTTTCTGGTTGGTTCGACATACTATTTCTTGATAATACCCTAGTTTGCCTAGTTTGGTAGAAAAAGAATGTAAGTTTGAAGAATGCCTTTTTTTTTTTCAAAGCAACATTTTATGACATATATTGTTACACAGACATATAAACACAAATAAATATACATACAGATTAGAAGCAAAGTAAAACAAGCCCTTTAAAGTGTTTTAAATAAACATATGTGTGCACACACACACACACACACACATTTGTTATCTAACAGGGAGAACTCTGTCAGCAGTACCAAAGTGTCATTCAAATTCAAAGCATGGGCCTTTGTTTCTTATAAGACAGAGAAGTGACAAACTCAGTGTCATGAAATATGTCAGCTAGTACTGACTCAGAGAACAAGATCAGAAGGAAGCAGCAGCAAGAACCCTATTTGAGACTGGACCTTCTGCCACATTCACCTGTCTTCCTGGTTGAGTTGATTCTGACTCATGGTGGCCCCATGTATTTCAGAGTAGAACTGTGTTCCACAGGGTTTTCAACGGCTGTCTTTTGGAAGTATAAAGCCAGGTCTTTCTCCTGGATGGGTTCTGGATGGACCCGAACCTCTAACCATTCAGTTAACAGTAAAGTACATTAACCATATGTATGCCCCAGGGACTCCAGTTGTCCTCCAGTGCAACAAACAGCCAGCTTCTATTGGTTTAAGCTACATGTTAATTGGGTGGTGTCTCAGAGGATGTACTTTCATAGTACTCAGTCCACACTTGGAGGAATTACCTTCACATAAAAGTTTCACCTTAGTAATCCCAGATTCACACTTTTCGCTATTTGTAAACATTGAACTTAGAAGAACCACGACATGCAATGCAAATCATAGTACCTACCCCATACCACTGCTCCGAGAATCAAATAAAATATTATCATGCTTGGTAAGGTGGAGGGTCAACGAAGTCCCTTGATGGACTGACACAGTGGCTGTGGCAATGAGGTCAAGTATAGCAGGGATTGCAGAGCTGGCGCGGGACCAGATGGTGTTTCGTTCTGCTGTGCATAGGGTCGCTATGAGTCGGAGACAATTCGATGGCATCTAATAACATGCAAATCCCTAGCACAAGTGTGAGACAAACTGAGGTGGGAGTCCCTCAGCCAGTGATAAAATGCAGCTGACCAACAATCCAATCTCTGTGAGCTGAGAATCTGAATAGTATGAAAACCTCTAAAACTACCCCTTATGAAACCCAAGAGTCTGACATATTTTGCTTTTTAATAGTTTGAACATTTTCTCAGTGAAAAAAGTTCAGTCATTGCATAAATTTATGATATTACTAAGTGAATTGAAAAACTCAAATGTACCAGAAAGTATTTTTTTTTAAATCTCTCTTTAAAATTTCATATTACCTCAATGTTTTAATTCATACTGTACAATTTATAACTATATATACTGATTGGTTGATAAAATGAAAAAAAAATTCTCTATAGTTTGCATTCAAAACTCACATGGCACACTTAGAGGGAGGGAATTGCTGGGCCTGCGGACTTGGGACCATGGTCACAGGGGGCATCAAGCTCAATTGGTATAACATGGTACACAAAAACATTGTTCTACATCCTACTTTGGTAAGCAGCGACTGGGATCTGAAAAGCTTGCGAGCTGCCATTTAAGATGCAATTATTGGTCTCTCCTTATATGGGCAAAGAAGAGTGAAGAAAATCAAAGATATAAGGAAACAATTAGTCAAAAGGAGTAATGGACTATGAGAACCTCAGCCTATAGGACCTTGATAAGAAGAACTAGTTAACGCCCAGCTATCAATGTCAACTACTCAGAAAGGGATCAAAATTGGAGATCCCAGATAGAGCGGGAGAAAATAATGTGGAACAAAATTGAAAATTATTGAAAAGATCAGGATTGCCAGTCTGATAGAGACTGGGGAAAACCTTGAGACTTTAGCCCCTAGTCACTCTTTGGGCCTGGAATTAGACTCACCTCTGTGGCTTAACTCTCAGTCAAACAACAGACAGGCCTACGAGCTAAACAAGTACACCAGGGAGACACACTTCTTAGAACAATCAACCATGGGAAATCAGAAGAGCAGGCTTTGCACAGGAAGAAAGCTAATGAGGCAGTAATCGATAGCCAAGAAGGACCCGGGGAATGGGTAACCACAGGAAGCAAGAGGGAGGAGAGCTATTCCATTGTGGGGAGTGTAAGCCGTGTCACAAAACACAATGTGTATGAACTGTTGAATGTAAAACGAGTTTGCTTTGTCCAATTTCACCCAAGCCACAATAAAATGTTAAAAAAGAAAACAATTCTAATATATTGTAAAAAAAAAAAAAAAGCCTCATACGCTTACTGAATGAATAACAAGACACTCTCCAGAACACAGAGAAAACCAAAATGCAAGTAAAACGTCTTAACAGGCAGGCAAGGGTGAGTGTTTCAGAGTTAATGTGCTAGAGTTTATACTTTATATAGAGCAGATTCCCTCATATCCTTCACCTCATTTAGTCTTTATTTCCATAGAGTTGTAATAAACTAGTCACCAGTTTCCTTGCTCACAGAAGATGATCATTATCTAATTAGAAAGGAAAGAAATGTCCTTAAGGTAAAAGGCCCGTTTGTACCATCCCAGCTTTGAGCTGCTTAGACCGTTAAAGAGACATATCAACAGTGCTCTGGGCAACGCCACCCAATTCAAGCAGGCAATGTTCTAAGCACATGGCAGCCTTTCCTGTCCTCCAATTTTCTCTTTAAAAAAGAATAATAAAATAATGTTTTCTCAGTATGAGTAGGATTAACACATGGTTTTAAACTTAGTAGCTGGGAAAACAGTCATTCAATTATTCAAAATATTTAGTGAAAATGTCATTAAACTCACTGCCATCAAATCATTTCCAACTCGGCGCGACCTCCTTCGTTTCAGAGGCAGTATTTCTATGGAAGCAGATTGCCCAATCTTCCTTCTGAGGAGCAAGTGGCTTGTGTACCATCCTCAAAATGATCACATTTACTGAAGTTTTACTATGTCCCTGATGTTCTGCTCAGTGTCTCTATGGGTAAATAAGATATAAACTCAATACAAACTCATTTAATACAACAATTGTTACCTCTACTTTAGTGATGAAGAAATTGATTTTCCCAAGGTTACACATATCTACTAAGTTACCTGTTACAATTAAAGCATCATCCTTTGTATCCTGGGAAGATGCAAGAAGAGTTACCCATTTCCTTCATAAGACCATAAAATCTGGAAGAGTAGACAAATGCTTATAAAGATCTCTAACACTAGGCAAAGGAGTCCTGGTGGTGCAGTGGTTAAGGACACAGCTGATAACCAAGGGTTTGTGGATTGAACCAATCAGCCCACTCCTAGGGAGAAAGATGAGGCAGACTACTTCCATAAAGATTCACAGCTCTGGAAACCCTGTGGGGCAGTTCTATTCTGACCTATGTGTTGCTATGAGTTGCTATGGGCCCAACGGTAAAGCTTTTTTTTTTTTTTAACCATAGACACAATTCAAGTTTTTTAAGACATGCATAAAAGCCTGCCAGAGAACAAAGGGAATAATTAATCTGAATAAGTTGTTGTTGTTGTTGTTGTTATGTGCCATTAGTCAGATCCAACTCATAACAACTTCTTGGGTTTCTGAGGTGGTATCACTATGGAAGTGGATTGCCCAACCTTCCTTCTGGGGAGTGGCTGGTGGGTTTGAACCACCAGCCTTCAGATTAGCAGTCAAGTGCCTTAGATACTACACCACCAGAGCTCCCAATCTGAATAAGAACAATCAGGAAAGATTTCATGGAGAATCAAGTTTTGTCCTTGTACAATCAGGATATTGACATGATAGCAAAGAGAACATGTGCAGTGAAATGGATTTCTCTATATATGGACTTTCTAGCCTTGGTTAGGATGCAGCCTGTCCTGAGACTGGTCTATTTTATGTGCCTGACAAGGATTTGGAACTCTGGTGGTACGATGGTTAAGCACTTGGCTGCAAGGTCAGCAGTTTGAACACACCAGCTGATCCACAGCAGGAAGATGAGGCAGTCTGCTTCCATAAAGATTTACAGCCTTGGAAACCCTATGGGGCAGTTCTGCTCTGTCCTATAGGGTCCCTGTGAGACAGAATAGACATGATGGCAGTGTTTTTCTTTGTTTGTTTGTTTTGTAGGCATCAGTAAGGATCGATCTACTATGCAGATAGGGTATGTAAAACCACCCAATAGGATTAAGTAATTCTATGGGCATTGGTTGAGTACTATGTAAACTCATTGATTGTGCTCTACCAAGGGATTGGTGGTGTGTCCAAGAAGCATGCCTTGAAATTTATAAGGTGCATGGTTACACAGTGTCAATCCCACAGATGTCGAGGAAGGACTCACTACCAACAACAAGACCCTAGAATGGAGCATGTCCTTTGGACTCAGGGTCCCTGCACTGAGAACCTCCTGAAAGAGCTGTAATATGGGTCAAGAGTTGGAACACTGAAGATGGCAGGAGACGGTGCAGCAGCTAGCACAGGAGCAGTGTGAGCAGGGGAACCACTGGCTTGCAAACCTACCCAGCGAGAGAGGGCTGAGCACTTTTCCCCAGGAGACCTGCTGGCAGAGCGGAGTGTCTCCTGGCATTGTCACTGGTGCTCAAGTATTATAACACTTGTCCACGCAAGGCACTGGTTGAGAGAAGTTTCAATGGTAGGCAGAGCCAAGAGAAGGCCTTCTGCAGGCACAGCTGAGAGAACATACAACTGCCTAAGGTCTTGGCTGGAAGCTGTTCTGAGAAGAACTGTATCCTGTCTCTTAAGTTATATCTTGTTATTCACAAGTTGATCTTGTCTAGTCTCTATTCATCTCTGAGCAATGATCTTAAATAAAACATCCTCCTGAAAAGATTCCACCCACCCAGGTTATATACTTTCTTAATAGGTCCCTGCATCACTCTGTGCTTATTCCTAATATGGCATTTAACACGCTGTACTGTAATCTCTTCTTTTTGCCTTTTTGCTGCATCCTCTTGACTGTGAGGTCCTTTAGAACAAGAAGAGTGTTATCTTCATCCATGTAGCTCTGGCACCTGGCAGAATCCTTGGCACAAAGTAGATGTTTAATAAATGTTTAGTGAATTAATAAACTGACTCAAACAGGAAACACTTTAAGTGATAAAGAGAAATTGGCTTACTGAATTTAGGCGGATCTAAGTTGCAGAGAGGCCAAGAACAGCTGGAAAATAAATTGAGCCTTTTTAAAAAAAAAAAAAAAAAAATTTGTGATTTGGGTGAAAGTTTACAGAACAAAATCATCTTCCATACAGCAGGTCATTAGTCCCTTGGACTAACTGTTTCCATGTGTCTTTGGTTTTCTTCATTGTTTTTTGAAATTGAGATTTTTTGAGAGACAAATATTCTCCTTTATGAGAAGAATTTAAGTAGGTGCAAGATGGCCATTTGACAAAAAAACTAAATCATTCGCCAGCTGGGGATATGGACTGTTCGACATCTGAGATCCTTTCGAACTCTGAAATTTTGGTATTCATAATTGACAGTCCATAAAATAAAACTTTTTTTTTTTTTTTTTTAAATTATCTGGCTTGCTGACTAAAAATGAGTATTTGTTGCCTTACAGGTTGTCATGGACTGAATTCTGTCCACAAAACTATGTGTCATTTTGGCTGGGTCATCCTTCTCAATGGTTTGACAGTTATATAATGATGTAATCTTCCCACTTGATGTGATTTGATGTGATCAGTCCTGGTGTAACCTATATCACCTTTTATCTTACAAGAGATAAAAGAGAGAAGCAAACAGAGAGAGAGAGAGAGAGATACCTACTGCTATCAAGGACCATATCCTTTGGACCCAGGGTCCCTGTGCTGGGGACCTCCTAGAACCAAGAGATACATAGAAAGAAAGCCTTCCCTAGAGCTTGCACTCTGAATTCATACTTCTAAACTACTATAATGTGAGAGAATAAATTTGTTTATTAAAGCCATCCACTTGTGGTATTTCTGTTATAGCAGCATGAGATAACTAATACCTAGGTGTAACAGTCTCTGTATTGCCCCCTTTTCATCTTTAAAGAACTAGATGATGCCTAACTACTATTACTGAACATTTTGATCAAAGATTCCACTGAAGAATCCTCATCAAAAGGGAGAAACGCAGAACAGAATTTCAAATTCTCATGGACTTCAGACTTTCTGGAGCCATGGGGCTGGATAAATTCCTAAAATTATTGTCCTGAGATAATCTTTACATCTTAAACCAAAAATCTCCCCTAAAGTCTTCTTAAAACCAATTATTTAGCTAAACCGGAAGGAAGATGGGGCAATCTACTTCTGCAGTGATACTGCCTCAGAAACCCAAGGAGGGGTCTCTATGAGTCGGGTCCGACTCGATGGCACATAACAACAACAGTTAAAAAGGTCTGTCTTGAGCACTATGCTCTTTTAAGAACTACCTATGTAGGATCAAAGTGACAACAGCAACTCAAACGATTAGATAGGAACCTTAGGGGGCAGTGGGTTTATGTTAATGATACAGGAACAACACAGAAAAGGAAAGTGAGAAGATTTGCATAAGTCGAAGAATATAATCAATGTTACTAAAATGTACACGTAGAAACAGCTGAATTGGTGTATTTTTGCTGTGTATATTTCCAACAACAAAAAAACCCAAAATTTTAAAAAGTACCAAAAAAATAAAATAAACCCACAACAAACAGCAGGTTCAATAAGGACAGAGGTGGTATTAAAAAAGGGCTCTGTTCTGAGCCTCCTGAGCAACTGCATGATCCATATCAGCTGTTAGACAACTTATGATGGCAAAAAGTGTCAGAATGAAAGGATTCTTGGATATATTTGAAATGTAAAGGCATTACCTCTAATAACACAATAAATCTTTTTAGAAAATGAGATGTTAGCTTAACAAGAAAACTCCTGGTTGAATGGAGGCAAACAGGAAAACAAAATCAAACAGCTTCAACAGTCCTTTACACTCAATAAGCTTCCTTACTCCAAGCGGCCACCTGTGGTCTTTGTTGCTGAGTGTGGGCTTCGCTGTTATGTACATCAATGTTCTGGGTAACAAGCTGTTTCCCATCAGACATATCGAGTCATCATTTTAGCAGTGTCTCAAAGTGCTCCACAGATGGACATTAGGGAAGAAAATGATGGTCAACCACCAGCATTTGGCAAATAATTTGTTCCTAAACTGCTGATCTAAATTAAAATTGGATTTGAAATGCCTGGAAGAAAGAGGAGGTGTCACTTACTGAACTCAAGAATTACAAATCATATTTATGTATCACATCTCTTAGCTATAGACTTCCTGTGTTCTTCAGTATTTTCCCCACAGAATCCTTCAATATTTCAAATCAAAGCTTGAATTTTTTCTCAGTTCTTTCAGCTTGAGAAATGTGGAGTGTGTTCTTCCCTTTTGGTTTTCTAACTCCATGTCTTTGCACATTTCATTATAATACTTTACTTTGTCTTCTTGAGCTGCCCTTTGAAATTTTCTGATCAACTCTTTTTTTTTTTTTCCTTCATCATTTCTTCCATGAGCTTTAGCTACCTAAGTCCAAGAGTAATTTTCAGAGTTTCTTCTGACATCCATTTTGGTCTTTTCTTTCTTTCCTGTCTTTTTACTGACCAATTGGATTTGTTTACGTAGTGCTGCTCTGACAAGAACATACTGAAAAAAGGGATCCTTGAACAAACAGGAGTTTATTCTCTTACAGTTTGAAGACTTAAGTCTGAGTTCAAAGTGCCAGGCTCTAGGGGCTGGGTGAAAGCCCCCCAACCTTGGGCTTCAGCTTTGCCTCCTGCTCCTGGCCCACTGAAGCTAGAGGCTTTTCTTCACTCAGACAACTGCTGGTTGCTGAGGCTGACAAACCCAAGGTTGACAAGTAAAAAGACACAGTCCCAATGTTACCAAATAACATGGCAGGCCACTAATTCAAGTCCACTGAAAGTCCCATGATTTACAGAGCATGGCAAGCTGCTGAACAATGACTCAGCTACATGCAGGGTTCAAGCATGCCATAAGCTAGAAATCATTCCCAAAGCTGCTTATACATGAGAAGCAGACCACATCCCTAAAGCAGCTACACACCTGCTTGTGGTAGATTCCACCATGGAGTTGATTGCTAGTCTCATCATGAGAAATAACTACCACCAGCTGCCCAGCCACTCAACCAGGCCCTGCCAAGTTGACACACAACCTTAACTACCACAGCACCTAATAACAACAAGCTACAGAAGACAATGATATGCTTTTAGGGGAAAAAAAAAAAAAAGAGGAAATTACTACTGATTGAAGTGTATTATATTTGAATGGGTAACTAATATTGAGTAGTAACAATTACTGGTATTGCATTAGTGGTATTGGGGTTCCCCTTATGGTAGTGGGTCATTGAGGTCCTACAGTATGGGACTCCTGCTGTTTCGTCTAAAGACTATGGTAATTTAATTTCCAGTAGAAGACATGCCTCCACACTACTGCAGTAAGGCAGAGAGCAATTCTCTTCAGAGTGTTGGCAGTCAGCTAGGATGGTTCATAACTAGGGACATCCAAACTAAATCAGATCCTGCTTATCATGGTGTTTAGCTCATTTTCAGTATAATTCCTGTCAGTTTAATGGTCTTCCCAGAAGATGGGTCACCTTTCAATTTTATCTGCATGTGAAATCAGTGAGTTCTATTTCATTTAATTTTTTAGTAACTACATCATTTCCTTTCAGCCTCTTTCTCATTCTAAATACAAACATTAAAATTGTTCCCTATACAAATCACTAAATTAAACATTTCCATTGAACTTGGCAGAGGTAGTGCATGGAAGGCATGAGAAGATATATTTATTTATTGGTTTCCATGTTAAATGTTCCCATCATCACTTTGAACATGAATGTCTGAAAAGTGCAGCAATAGAAAATTGAGTACAGAAATGAGTTGGATAGGTCAGTGATAAATGTGCAGTTAATAAAATAACCATGTACATTTCATCTTTATTTATTTCATGCTTCATTTCAATTCTGAAATCCTCTGCACAACTGACTTTAAAAACAAATAGAAAGGAAAAAAAAAAGCTCTTTCATATGGAAATAATGGTCTAGGGGGTCCTGAAGTATCGGTTTCCACATTTTTGACACATTTATACTGCAGAGTCCATTTAAACCCTGGCTTCTATTCCAGTGGGACTGAAGCTCTCACTGCAGTTAGGTTCTGAAATCTACATTCCAAAACATCAACACCAAAATGTATGTACAGTTAACGCAGCCAATAATAGGCTCCAGTTCTGATTAGAGCAATTGGGCTCAGAACTTAAGAAGTATATTTGGCTCAAGGCTAATTTGGTCATTTTTATTTCCTATTACCCCTATCATTAGACTAACAACAGCCCTAGGGACATCATAATTTTATTGTTGTCCTGAAAAATTCCTAGTACTTCAGCTTTTGATTGTAGGGTTTCTCAAGAATTGCCCCATCCTCCTTCCCAGGAGTGGCTGATGGGTTTGAACCGCCAGCCTTACGGTTAGCAGTCAAATGCCTTAGGCACTACGCTACCAGAACTCCTTCTCAAGAATTAGGGGATGGGAAATTATTCTAAAACATGCTCTGCTTTTGTATTGAGAGACAAAGAGCAAAGGAGAAGACAAATTAGGCACTGGGATCCCAACAAGTGATGCTGATAATTCACAGCTCCAGGACACTACTCTCAGAGGAAAACTATTTCAACCTTTGACCAAAAGATGAAGATCATCTTAGAAACAGGTACAGGGGATTCGACTGAAGGACAGCTCCTTTTAGAAAGTCTGCCAAACCTGGCCAAATATTGTTCCGTGACTCATTCTTAATGCTTAGATTTTCAGCCTCTTTCTATATGGCTTTATGTCATGTCTCAGCTTTTTAACACAAATGCGAGAAACAAGTTAAGGCTATATAATTGGACCTAGTTTGTTTTGTTTCATCGCTCTGGATGGAAAACAAAACAAAACAAAATTATTGTCTAGAAAAAAGAAAAATTCTTAAATCAATGTGCATGAACATATAAATTATTAAAACCTGGCTATAACTTTGGATTCATTTTAAATGTTTTCCTAAAATTTCCAAATTATAAGCTATAGTCTAATCTATTTTTACCAATAAATGTTTCAAATTATTATAATTTTTATGAATTATATTTATATTAACCATGTAGAGTTGTTAGATAAATTGCTTTTCAGACTTTTCAAGAGAAGTTCATAGTAATGAAATGAGGCAAAGTGTGAATTACTGATGCAGAAAATTTCCCTCCACTTTGATAATCTGATATTTAATAGTTTGTCTAAAAGTAGAAAATCAGGTGAATTAGAAGTGAGAAGAAAGCATTAGGAAAATCAAGTAGACATTCATACATTATATCACCTAGTAAGCATTTACTGAGAGTGTGGTAGACACTAGTCATTGGGTTATGCCCAAGTACTATAGAGATAAAAGACATACTATGGGCCATCAAGGAATTCATGGCCTAATGGGAAAACCAGAAAGAAAAACATCAGGACAGTATGATTAGCGTCTGCGTAGTGACAGACTCACATATCTTATGAGATCATAGACCAAGACTCCCTACTCTAGCCACAGGGGATTCCCAGGGTACATGAAGAATGAGAAGTGAGCTCCTGGAGGGAGTACCCTGCTGGGCAACAAGAAGAGCAAAACAAAACCACGGAGTAAAAGAAAGAACTGTGTGCATTCATTTGAGGAAATAAGGTTTATGGCAGGAATAAAAGATGTGTGGTAGCAAAAACTAAGAAATGAGGCTGGAAAAATAAATAGTTTCAGAACATAAGGGCCTCAAAATAATAAAATGCTTTCAGATTTTCATTCGTATTCCTCAATGTCCAATAAAGCATGCTATTTAATCACTTTAACTACGATATTCAAAAGACTTGAGGAGTTTAGAAGAACTTATATAAAGCCTATTAACTTCCATCCGAAAGCAAATTCTACCTTCACAGTAAATCATTTCTGTAGACCTCACTCTGACAAACTTTATATTTGAATTGTGATGTTTAATCCTGTTAACTAAAAAATCAAGCAACTTCTTCCTTTTCAGTGTGGTTAGGCATCAAGCCTCGACAGCAGAATGATAAGGAAAATCTCATTTTATCAGTAGTTTTCCAGTAGCTTAACATTTGACCTTCAGATTCCAAAAATCATGTCATTTCCCAAGTATACTCAATATGTTCTTGTTGTCATTGAGTTGCTTTCAACTCACTGTGACATCATGTGACAAAATAGTACTGCCCCACAGGGTTTTCTAGGGGCAGTTCACACCCATCAAATGCTCTGTAGGAGGAAGATAGCAATATACTTCTGTAAAGATTTGCCACCTTGGAAACCCAATGGGGGTCGCTATGAGTCGGAATCAACTCAATGGCAGGGTTTTTATCAACTCTTTATGGAAGCAGATCTCCAGCTCTTTCTTTCACAGAGCTGCCAACTTTTCAGGTAAAAGCCAAGCACTAAACCATTACACCACTCAAAATATTGAAGATAAATCAAATACCTGTAATTGTTCCAGTCCAACCAGAAATGCCATATCTATCTCACAAGCAAAATTATATTAAAGCAGTTTAAAAATAATAATAATAATAATAAAGCCCTGTGCACACTTCCAACACAACCCTCTAGATAATCACTCACAAGTATAAACAGCACTACGGTCATGAGCCTTGAGTTCAAGATCTTTGATTGAATCCAACTTCACCTATACGTAACTGTGTAACCTAGGAAGTTACCTATTCTTACAGAGCCTCAGTATCTTCTTCTATAAAATGGGAACAATACATGCCTAGCAGGGTGGTGTTGAAAATTAGAATTTCACAATTAAGCTATGTAATAAGCTTGGCAAAACATGGGAGCGCAAGGAAGCCAAGTCATTATAAAAATATGCTTAGCAACCCTGTTCCCACTGAGGTTCTTCAGATCCCATGCTACTGAGGATCAGTGGACTTCTTAACACCCTTTGGCTCCATGTTTCATGCATTATGCACAGGACATCTGCCCGTGAGGCCCCTCTTTATTGTTTCCAATTGCACTCTCTCATTTGTTGTTTTTGAGGCCAGAACTCAGCAAGCCAAGTCCCTCCTGAGGGGGTATGTTTGTTGCCATTCATTATTAATACACTGTATTAAATTATTAAATTTTTATCTTTTGGGTGAAAACCCAGGCCTCTACACCTGCTGTTTAAAATGACAATCATAGTATCATTTAAACAGAAAAGGAAACGAAAATACTTTTTATAACCTCTAGAAATCTCTACTTTCAAATAAAGTGAAGACATTGATTTTCTTTCCTTATTTTCCCCTTTGAACTGTTAAATGTTTGGAAAAAAAAAAACATTTTTTAAATTAATGCTTAATCACAAAGCCACAGTTGCTCCCTCAAAAATGAAATTATGTTTACTGACCACCTTGATATGGCAAGCACATACAACAGAAATATTAGACTTCAGCCTGTACTAATGTCAAAGGACAGGATCAGTATTACTTGAAATATATTCTGAAACTGGACCTAGTCTAGCACTTTAAAGAGCTTATTCAGAATTGTCTAAATTGGTCCTCCACTAGCTTGAAGTATATCATGGTATAAGGTAAGGTGGATGTGCCTGACTTCAAACCACATGATCGAGGCAGAGGCTGGAAATGTTCTTCCCTTAACATAACAACTTCTTCCACTAGAAAGCCCACCTTTCTTTGTAAGGGTTAACATGTTGTATAACATGGCCAAGTGCAAAGGGTACAGATTTGGTAGTCAGATTAACATGGGTCTAATCTCAGTTTTGCTAAGTCACTAGTTGTCCATCTGCAGAATGAGCAGATCATTGTCTGTATACTACACTGTGTTTCTGAGATCAAAGTTGGGAATACCACCTGACTATGGCCCACTCCTCGGAAGGAAGATGGGGCAATCTACTTCTGTAGTGATACTGCCTTGGAAACCCAAGGACGGGCTCTATGAGTCAGGTCCAACTCGATGGCAAATAACAAGTGTATGGCCCATGGGCTAAGGAGGTATGTCCATTTTTAAATGGCTGAAACAATTTTTTTTTTAAGTACCTAGGTAATAATCTTGATTTTGTGTCTTGGCCTGCAAAGCCTAAAATAATTATTATCTAACTCTTTACAGAAAATGCTTGCTGACTCTTGGTTTTGATGACTAAATAGACCGAGAATCTTAATGTTTCTCTTGTATGTGTTTGTCACATCAAGGTGCTCAGTAAACAGTTCATTTTTGAGGGAGCAACTGTGGCATTGTGAATAAGGGTTAATTTAAAAATGCTGAGATCCCTCCAAATGTTTAATGGGAGGCGTAGTGCCTAAGGCACTTGACTGCTAACCAGAAGGCTGGTGGTTCAAACACGCCAGCTACTCCTCGGAAGGAAAATTGAGTGATCTATTTCCGTAGTGATGCCACCTTGGAAACCCAAGGAGGGATTACTACGAGTTGGAGATGACTCGACGGCACATAACAACAATAACAAATGTTTAACAGTTTTATCACTCAGAAACGTTGTGGTATTGGCCAAATTTTTTAGCCTCTGTGGAGCATCTGTTCACTTCTCTTCAGAATTATTATGAGTATTATTTCATAATAGTATTCATATTATTCAGATTATAAATATTACTTTTGTAGATGCTTTTTATTTTTAAGAAACTAGCTAAATTAAAATTACTTTTAAATACCCAAAGAAGCCTGAAATATTCAGCTATTTTATAGAAATTAGCAATTTCTATAAATTTTCAATTTAAAGGCCTCTTTGCAAGGTTATTAAAGAAAACTTAGAAAATACAAAAAATAAATATAAACAGAAAACCTAGTTGCCTAATATGACACCAGGGAGGAATAACTCCTGCCAATATCAATTGGAATATTTCTTTCATTCATTCTCACATTCTTTCTCTTTTTCTGAGACTCCTATTTTGCACCCAGCCACCATTACAACTAAGTGACTGAGTTCTGGTCAGTTAGATGTACGTGGTAATTGTAGGTGTTGTTAGGTGCCTTTGAGTTGGTTCTGACTCGTACCTACCTCATGCACAACAGAACAAGACCCTGCCTACTCCTTCACCATCCTCACAACTGTTGCCATGCTTGAGCTCATGATCTTAGCCATGGTGTCAATCCATCTCCTTGAGGGCCTTCCTTTTTTTCTCTGACCTGACCTTCTACTTTACCAAGGAACGCATCAAATATACCGAGAGCCTTCCTCAAGAGCAGAGGGTAGTCCACATTTAAGTCATGCATTCCATCCTACTGTTTAGAAGGCAGAGATGACTTGGTAAGTTGGTCAGACACCTGAGGATGAAGCATCTTAGGTATGTAGAATACCTTCATGGTGGCAGAGCAGTAGGCTGGAAACAACCTGAGTCTCTGACACAGTTATGCAGCTACCATGTCAGCTATGGACTGCTTTCCTAACCACAGGTAACTTCCTTCTTTTTTCTTACATGCAGACATTCCCATCTTAACACATATACATTCTTTTGGTGGGGAAGGGAAGGAAGTTAGAAAATAGGCAAAAGCTAATCCAGTAACTTTTCTTGGATGGTAAAGTGGCACAATTGTTAAACACCTGTCTGCTAAGCAAAAGTCAGTGGTTCAAACCCATCAGCAGCACCATTGGAGGAAGGACCAAACAAAGTGGGTGTTTCATAGGAAAAATAAAAGGAACTGGAAGAGTGTCCAATGTGGCAGCAGATGGCATGTGGCTCTGCCCTCTCTCCAGCACTCCCCACCCAGGCAGGGCTGGTCCCAGAGCCCCTGCATTGTCCCCATGGCCACCTATCCACCAGGCACAACTGTGGCCTCTGCAGGCCCCAGGGAACATTTAGTACCTTCAGGAGTCCCTGGTGGTGCAAACAGTTAACATGCTCAGGTGCTAACCAAGGGCTGGAGGCTTGAGTCTACCCAGAAGCACCTCGGAAGAAAGGCCTGGTTATCTGCTTTCAAAAAAAAAATCAGCATTGAAAACCCTATAAACTGCAGTTCTACTCTGGCACACAGGGGGGCTCCAGGAGTCAAAACAGACTCCTGGGCAACTGGCTGTTTCAGGCTGGGGGAGGCACTGAGGGTGCTGCCAGGAGGACCCAAGAGCTCTGTCCTCATCCCCTTCAGGTGTCTCCAGCCCACAAGGCTCCAGGTAAAACTATGTTGGGTATAGAATGCAGGAAACTGAGCTCTTCTCTGGCACTGAATCCCCTCAAAGGACAAGGCCTGCCTGGGTTTCCTCGCCCAACGCTGTGCCGGCAGAGTCTCAGGTCTACCTGACTCCTCGTGTACGGAGGGCCCCTTGCTGCCTTCCCAGGGTACCATGCAGTCCATCAGGGCAGAAGGCCTTCGTCCTGCACCCTCACCTGCTCCACTGCACCTGGGTAGCCGAGCAGGGAGGAGGAGGGCTGCTGGGGTGGACAGTACAGCCAGCGGCTGCACACTGCAACAGGGGCTGTGGAACATGAGCTTGAAGGTCTGGTGCATCGCACTCCTGCCAGATTTGGAGGGAGCTTTGCTCTGCTCCCATAAAGATTACAGTCTAGGAAACCTTAAGGAACAGTTCTATTCTATGATACAGGGTCACTATGAGTTGGAATTGACCCTATGGCATACAGGACAACAAGATAAATGAGTTTTATTTCTATGATGTTCTGTATATTTATAAATTTTCTAACATGAATATACAATAATTGCTATCATCAGAAAAATTTTTTTAGTGGCACATATTTTAAATATCCTGGTCCTCAGGTTAAATTCTGATTTATGGTAGAATACACATATACTTAAAAATAAGGTCCTGGTTCCTCTAAAATATCCATAAGAACAGACGATTATACCACATATCCAAATCTTCACTAAGTTCTATCAATGATGTTTGTTTGTTTTCACAACCAGTGTGTTCTTGGGAGAAGATACATTAGTCCGAATAAACCTCAATCAATACCGGTTTTAATGCTATAGAAGTTAGCTAATGGAATTGGTAAGAAGGAAGGCAGAAGAAATTTAACACAGATTTAGTAATTATTCCTAGGGGTATGATCTCACAGTTAAAAGTGTTGGATGTTATTATAAACAGCTTTTTAAAGATCACTTTAAAAGCAATTCAATAAATAGTTATACTGTGGAGATCACAATTACATTGCAAAAGGACTAGAAAGAAAAAAATAAGCCAACTTCCCTAATGCTAGTGAGTATATGGCCTGGGATAAAATGTATAGTTACAGTATCATATATGATTAAAAAGCACAGTACCTAAAACAAATCAGATGATTATGTGTTCTGGAGAACTGTTAGATGCCTTAAAAATAGCTTTAGTAAATGAATAGTCATTAATGTCAAAAAACGCTTAAATATACAGAACTGAATGTTCATTAGTGTTACCATGGATAAGGGGGAGAGAGGTAGATTCACTCTCTAGATAGTAGACACTTAATATTTTTGCTGATGATAAAGGTATCAACAAATTAGGGTAAAGCATATATAGCTTGACAAAGATAAACACTGTAACTAAAAAGTACACAAGAAAAAAGGATATAAATAATTTTGAAACAACAGCAAAAACAACCAAAAAATATATGTGCTGGTATATAGGTATATATGTAGGAATGTATGTGCATAAACCAACTGCTGTTGAGAGATTCTGACTCACAGAAACCCTATTGGACAAGTAGAACTGGTTCATAGGGTCTCCAAGGTTTAGTCTTTATAGAAACAGATTGCACATGTTTCTCCCATGGGTGGGTTTTGAATCACTAACCTTTTGGTTATAAACTAAGCACTATGCATATATGTGCATATACATAAGTGCATGCATATGTATATGCATCAATGTGACCACCATGACAACATTAGGAAATGGGAGGACACTGAATTGTCCACATAAGAGATAGACGACAGATGGTAATAACCAACCAATGTGTCCACAATACTGCATTACAATTAACACCAAACACCAGGCTACAGATAAACACATAAACACCTGAGAGGATCAGATGAGGGTCAGTGAATAGGAGTATACGCTAGATCAAGGATAGACTCAGCTGAGGCTTATCTTGCACAGATATCAGTGATAAAAAATACCTGAAATCCTTACCGAAACAACATAAGACAGACACAGAGTAATCCCTCACAGACAACCAGACACTATGGGAGAGAAATCCAACAGATAGACTGTCTCAGGACCATGGTACTGGGGGACACAGACTCAACTGGCAGAACAAAATACATAAAAGCCTTGTTCCGCATACTACATTGGTGAGTAGCAACTGGGGTCTTAAAAGCTTCCAAGTGGCCATCTAAGATGTAGCTAATGGTCTCCTAGAATCAGAAGTGAAGAAGAATGAAAAAAAAAAAAAAAGAAGAGGGAGAGAGCGAGCATTTGGAAGCAATCAGCCATAGGACATGATGGCCCTCGAGACCAGAAGAACTAGATGGTGCCCAGCTACCAATGCCAACCACTCAGGAAAGGATCAAATCTGGAGATCCTTGTATAGAGTGGGAGGGAAAATGTGAGACATAATCCAAAACCTCAAAAATGACAAGAATTACTGTTAAGAGGAAGTCTGATGAGATGCCCAATATTATGCCCCTGGAACACATTCTGCACCTGGATAAAACTTACCCCCAGGGGCTGGCTCTCAGCCCAATAGTTAACAAGATGCACATGCAGACTACTCAACCCAGGAGGACGCACCCACACACTCTATGGTAATACATCCCTTAGAGCGAAGGACCACGGGGCACCAGAGGACTAACATTCAGGTTGAGGAAATGCAGGACAAACAGAAGTGTATAAATATGAGGGGCACAGGGGGAGGGGTTACAGGGTAGGGAGGGGAGGAGACTGGGTTAGGGTTGGACATGGTAAATGGGGAGTGAAACTAAACGTACACATAATGTTGAATGTAAAACAAGCTCTTAAAAAAATCGCTATATAATATATAAAATAATGAATTTATATTCAACTTGTCTGACTGTCCCTGAAATATCTTTTACCACTTTTTTTTTTTTTTAATTTTCTGGCATGTGAATCCAGTCAAGCTTCGTGCATTTTGTGTCAGGCAGCCTCGAAGCTGGAGCCCAATGGCCTCTACCTCCTAGTATTCATGGGTGTTTGTAATTCTGACCTCTTTCCCTTCAAGGTGGGCTGGATTTACTGACCCGCTTCTAAGAAACAGAATGAAGCAGAAGCAATGCAATGTCACATTGAGATTAAGTTGTAAAATGACCAAAAGTTTACCTTGGGCATTTTGGGCATTATCTGAAAGTCAGGAAAAGTCAGGTGTGGTATCATGCATGAGGCATTCCTGTAAGGTGCCCACATGAGGATCTGAGACCATCCCAAATGAGTGACTTTGGAATCCTACCCTCCTCACCACACTTCCATGCCTCCACCACAGTGGAGACTTCCACTGAGGCCAAAGCCCTGGCCAAAAGCTTGACTGTGACCTCATGGGAGACACTCAGCCAGAGGCATCTAGAGAAGCTACGACTAGATTTCTGACTCACAGATACTCTGAGAGGATATACGTTGGTTGTTTAAGCCACTAAATATTACAGTAATTTTTGGTACTGCAATAAATTACTGACAGATTTATTTTCACTATTATATCTCTTTAGTTTCTTCTAATATTAAAGATACTTTGAATATTTTTTTCAAAGTATTACAATTACATTACATTAAACTACATTAACATCTTAAAGTGACCAGGCTAGGTTTATAGCCTGCTCACATTTTGATGATATATCTATTTGTTTGATTCTTCTTTAAGGCATTGAACAAGTTCCTAGATCCTTGTATTTCTTCTAAACTGAAATTTATATCCAAAGAGTTCATTAAAGATGAATAGCATTGGAAAGAACACTTCATAGATGATGCTGTGGACGTCGTATTTCATCACATCAAGAGGCACATGATGTCAGCTGTCTCACTAGTGTTGTTATTGTTAGAGGCCATCAATTTTTATTCATAGGAACCCCATGGGGCAGAGCAGAACTTCCCTATAGGGTTTTCTAGTCTGTATCTTTATGGAAGCAAATCACTAGGTCTTTGTCCTATAGAGTCACTGGGTGGGTTGGAAGTGACAACATTTTGGTTAGCAGCAACCCTGCTGCTTAACCGTTGTCCCACTCAGGCTCCTAGTCCCACTATTAGTCATGCTGCTTTTAAAGTGGTGACCACCATCTCTCTCTAGTATAAAGACAATTCCTTCCTCTTTTGCAATTAGCACATAACTTGCTAAGCCATATTTGAATGCTCTATTTTGTCTTTAGTAACTCAAGGAGAACCCCATCTTTTCCAGGGACAGGCCCCACCCCCAAGCAATGGGGTAGTCAAACAGCTCCTTTGTCAAAAAGCCATAACCAATATTGTTAAAATGTTTCTGATTACTCACATAAAAATTATGGAATATACATAATTGTTTAAAGATAATAACTCTTCTAAAGTGAAGGTAAACTAGGGTAAAGATTTTGCTAATCTGATATTCTAAAAAAAAAAAAACAAAACTCACTGCTGTCGAGTTGGATCTGACTCATAATGATCCCTCCTTGGGTTTCCAAGGCGGTATCACTACGGAAGTAGATTGCCCAAACTTCCTTCTGAGGAGTGACTGGTGGGTTTGAACAGCCAGCCTTCTGGTTAGCAGTCAAATGCCCTAAGCACTATGGCACTTCATTGACTGCTTACTACTTTCCACACATATTAAACACTATCCACATATATTAAACACTTATATATTAAAATGTTTCAATATGAAAATCAAATGAGAGGCCATTGCAGAGTTTTCTAATTATTCAGATATTTAATTTCTATATGACAAAAATTAGTTTGCTATAGTCTGAAAGTCTGATATCTTAATTTTACAAGTTTTATTACCACAAACTCTCTCAGATGCCCATAGAAAACTTATACTTTCTCAGGTGTCTTGTGTAATAGGTGATTCTAAATTTACTTAGCCTAATTCCTGCAACTAGAAAGAAAATGGAGACATTCCATATTTGAAGAATAGAATTTATCAGGTACTAAATACGTTTCTCATTCCACAGCACGGCCCTTTTCAAGTTAAAGAGTAAAGTAAATAGCAAAAAAAAAAAAAAAACCCAAAAAAAACACCAATATATTTTCCTTTTCTTTAATGATGCAGAATCATCATGTTCTCCCTGTTTATGTTCATTATTTCCCATAGTGCTAATGGACTGTACAACACAGAGGTACTCTCCCAGCATCACTGTTGTGGTGGTCTATTTTTTTCCCCCTCAGGAGAAACTATGCTCGTTATTGCCGGTTTATTCAATTAATCTTTCTGGACAAGCATTAGGAATAGCAAAACTCTTATCCACTCTGTGCATTTTGCTATATTTAATAAGATGCAAGTGAATTGAATGTAGAGTAGCTAAAGCAAATGAAACAAATGATGAAGTAAAAGAGCTGAATTTAAGATTTTAAAGGATGAATCAAGAAGACAAAGTGAAGTATTATAATGAAACATGTAAAACCCAAAAGGGAAGAAAACACTTGTCATTCCTCAAGTTGAAAGAACCGAAGAAAAAAAATCAAGCCTCAAGTTGCAATAATGAAGGATTCTCTGCAGGAGAAAGATGAGTCAGTCTGCTTCCAAAAAGATTAACAGCATTTTGGGCAGTTCTACTGTGTTGTATAGGATCACTATGAATCAGATTCACCTTGATAGCAGTGAGTTTTGGTTTTGCAGGCAAAAATTGAATGGTGCCGAAAAAAACAAAGAAAATGAAAGGAATACACAGAGTCACTACACAAAAAAGAATTGGTTGGCTTTCAACCATTTCAGGAAGTAACATATGATCAAGAATAGTACTGAAAGAACAACATTTTTTGCAGTTATCCCTAATTTGTTTTGATCTCCACAGTCAAAGGCTTTTGTGTAGTCAAGAAAATACAGGTAAACATCCTTCTGATACTTCCTGCTTTCAGCCAAGGTCTATCTGGTATCAGCAATGATATAATGAAATCCCTCATTCCATGTCCTCCTCTGAATCTTGCCTGAATTTCTGGTTAATTCTTGTCTATGTACTGCTACAACCATTTTTGAATTATTTTCAGCAAAGCTTTATTTATGTGTAATACTAATGGTACTGTTCAATAGTTCCTGCATTCTGTTGGATGACCTTTCTTTGGAATGGGCACATATGGATCTCTTCCAGTCAGTAGGCCAGGTAGCTGTCTTCAAAATTTCTTGGTATAGGCAAATGAGCAAGTGAGCACTTTAGCATTACATCCATTTGTTGAAACATGTCAATTGGTATTCCATCAATTCCTCAAGCCTTATTTTTCACCAGCGCCTGTAGTGCAGCTTGGACTTACTCCTTGGTTCATCATCATGTGCTATCTCCTGATAATCAACTCTTTATTACCCTATTCTAGAATTTTAATCCTGAATGGGCATGATGTACCTTGTCTTGTGTCTATGGAACCCATCAGCTTCCTCTTTCATTTCTGGTTTCTCATACTTCATCTCTCACATATCATCAATTACTGAGGAGTGACAGAAAAGGGCTACAAATGGGGCCTTCAGTCTTAAGATTTTAGGAATGGAAAGTTTCTGAACCTTGAAGATACCTCCTTTCTCTCTGCAAAAGGGGCAAGGAAGCAGCACCCTCTGACCTCCTTTAACTCCATACGAGGAAGACAGAATCACCATCAGCACCCCAAGGCCTGTTCTTATGAGGCCAGACATGCCACCACCCTCCAGCCCTTTTACCAACCTTGATACCAACAGTCACTCCTGCAGCACCTACCAGCTCTCTGCTGGGTTTGATAGTTCACTGCAGTGGCCATACAAAACTCATAGATTATGGAGTTTATTAAGGAAGCAACAGACTATAATTAAAATTCATGAATGCACTCTATCTTCTTACCTGGCCACCTGTCTCAGCTGGTCATCTCTCTCAGCCAGCCATCTCTTTCAGCTGGCCGTCTCACTCAGTCTCTCTCAGTAGCATGTCTCTCTCTCAGCCATATGTCTCTCTCACATCTCTCTCACATCTCTCTCTCTCTCTCTCTCTCTCTCTCTCTCTCTCTCAGTAGCGAGTCTCTCCCAGCCTGCACTCAGAGAGATTTCTTCTGCCTCTAAGAGGGCTCATTTTGAGCCTGGCAGAGTGGCTAAACCAACCAATTCCAACATCAGAGTTCTACATACCTGAGAGCAAGGAAACCGTCCCAGAAAATTACTTCATAGTGATCCAGGTGGATGACTTTAATACGCAGCTACTCAGTTGCTCATGGTTAAGTGGGAGTTACAAAAGCTATGGCTAGAAATGCCATACTATGTAATTTACTATACCACAATCTCCCTGTTCTATTCCTTCCTACGCATTCTTCATAGACTAATTTTAGTGATGCATAGCTAAAATTCTGATACCTGCTTAAAATTTTTTAACATACTCCTACCACTTACAAAATTAAGTTCAGATTATTTGCTTTGGAATTTCCAGGTAAAATATTTGAGCAAGAATTTGGTGGCCTGGATGTAAGGATACCATTGCCAGCAGGGAAGAAAAGCAGAAATAGACCATGAACTCTCTAAAGGTGTTACCACTGACGCTGAGTTTTTGCATCTCTTTGCTTTTTTTCAGGCTGTTCCTGTGCCAAGGATGCTCTTCCCACAGTTTCTGCTTGTGAAAATTCAGTGTTACATCCTATCTGACATTCCTGTCTAGTATGAACTGGGCAGGAGTTTAGAATTTAGTTTATTTTAACGTATTCATTTTATTTGTATATTATGATTCCTTTGCGCTTGATGTGTTACTCCTCTGAATATCAAAGATCAAATAACAGATAGAAGAGTAAAGAGCTTGGTAGAATCTGAAAATGGCAAGAATCATGCAATGTGATTTGGTGATTTTCAAATTCTAAAGGCACTTAATTGATCTGTATTTAATTTATATAATCAGTTCCTGCTTTGTACAGAAAATGTGAATATGTGTTCTAGTCACTATTAGTTTGGACTATTTGCAACATTAATAGCTGAGATCATGGTTACAGTGTCCTACTGTTACAAATTAGAGTAAATCAGCATTTGTTGATAGACTGGAGTGAGAAGAAAACTGAAAACCATTGTTGTTGTTGTTGTTATGTTGAGCTGAACCCGACTCATAGCAACCCTTCCTTGGGTTTCCAAGGCAGTATCACTACGGAAGTAGATTCCCCATCTTCCTTCAGAGGAGTGAATGGATGGTGGGTTTGAACCACCAGCCTTCTGGTTAGCAGTCAAGTGCCTTAGGCACTAAGCTACCAGAGCTCCTAAAAAGATGGCCC
>NW_006921705.1:4268055-4269741 GCF_000298275.1 Orycteropus afer afer
TCATAGCATCAGAACTCTAAGCACCTGAGAGAAAGTGGGCACCTCCCAGAACATTGTATTGTGCCACGCCCAACAGAAATACTCCACGTGGATAACATTTACAATCAGCTCCTCAGTTGCTCATTCCACCACTGAGTTTACAATGACTTATGGGTAGAAAAGCCATACTAAGTAATTTACTACACTGCAGCTGGTGAGTTTGAACCGCCAGCCTTGGCTGTAGCAGCTGACTGCCCGAGGCCCTGAGGCCATGCTCTAGGGCCTGAAAACCATTACTAAGGGTGAAATTATGTTGATTATGCAGATTAAAAAAGCTCTGATGGCACTTTGGTTAATGCATCAGGCAGCCAACCAAAAGGTAGGTGGTCTGAACCCATCAGCTGCTCTGTGGGAGAAAGATGAGGCTACTTGCTTCTAGAAAGATTTACAGCCATAGAAACCCCATGGGGCAGTTCTACTCAGTCCTATAGGATCATTATAAATCAGAATCGACTCAATGGCACTGGGTTTTATACAGATTAAAGCCTAAAGGGCTTGTGAAAAGTGTTTTTATCCAAAGGATAACTGCTATGTGAATGATAATTCCAACACTGAATACAATTAATTTCTTAATGATAATCCATCAATGCAAACATTTATTTATATGTTTGCTTTATGCCATGCCTAGATTCACAATATACTGGGGAATTTTTTAATGTCAAAACACAAATAAAACTAGATAGAGAGAATTAAATATTTGAAAAATAAATTTTTCAGGAGAAAAATAAATACAGGGCTCCTGTCTTTAGAGTTACTCTAATTGAGCATTAGATTTAGGAGTAAATTTCTTAGCCAAGCCTTTAATGCACATGCATTGAGTTATGTGGTTCTTAATGTCTGCATAACTAAAGGATTCATTCTCAGCAGAAGACAACGGCAAATGCTATCTATCCAAGCACAGAATTCCAGAAGGATCTTATCACATGGTTATGAAAATTCTGGGAAATACAACCAACAATTTGCCTGAAGAGAATTCTTATGAAAATTAGAGAGACACATTTAAAATAATTTCAATATTTCTACAGAATACTAACCTAGTCCAGACATTATGCTCTAACTATTTCAAGACAGAATTCAGAAAACCTAAAGGAGTGGATAACCCACACTGAGCTTTAAGTGGTCTCTCTCCAACACCAAAATGTTTTGCAGGACTTTTAACAATTTCTCGATGAAGTAAATTCGTGGATGAATTCTTTGACATGTGTCAGGAATGCCAAGAGTGGATACTGTTGAGTAGAAAAATGCACTGGAATTTATATACTGGGTATAAAGATAGAAGAAATGACCATTCACTGAGAAAATTTGGAAGCCCCATTGATTATATTAAAAGTAGCTGCTTGAGTTTGAAATTAGCTCCTAGTTCAAGGTTATCACTTCATATTTTAAGATAATTCAATTGTCGTATTATTTAACAACAATTATGGATAAAATGTATTATTTAATGAATTCCCATTTTGCTATTCTACAGGTATGGATTTATCTATCAGAAAACTACTGCCTGTTCTAAAATTTTTCAATTTTAATGAAACAACATTATGCTAAGAGTACAGTGCAAAACATAAGTAAAACTAGATTTTATCTGAAACATACTACAAAGTTATGTTGTTGTTGTTGTTATGTGCCGTGGAGTAGGCCCCGACTCATAGC
>NW_006921705.1:4269991-4271644 GCF_000298275.1 Orycteropus afer afer
AACCCACCAGCCACTCCTCGGAAGGAAGGTTGGGCAATCCTACTTCTGTAGTGATACTGTCTTGGAAACCCAAGGAGGGGTCGCTATGAGTCAGGGCCGACTCGACGGCACATAACAACAACAACAACAAGGGTGAAAAAGACCTTGTATCTTTTAATGAGGTTTAGGTGCTAGCCCTTGTTCTTAAATGGATATGCTTTGCTTTCCAGTGCTGGTAGTGGAGTTTGTCTGATAAAACCTAATTTATGGAATACTTGTCCTCATTTTATCTGGTTCTAGTTTAAAAGATTGGTTGTCAAACTTTATGATGTTAAGACCTCTTTACACTCCTGAAAATATCATTGAGAAACCCAAAAGCTTTTGTTTATATGGGTTATATCTATCTGCATTTACCACATTAGATTGTAAACATGAGAAAATTTTAAAGCATAAAAATATGCAAGCCCCCGTTCCATTAGACATTTCAGCTTCCTGTTAGTAGAAAACCCCAGTGTACCCTTATGAGAGACTAAGAGCAAAAGGGAAAATAATACCTTAGTATTATTTTGAAAATAATTTTAACCTCATTGATCCTCCAAAGAAGTGTTAGGGATGCCAAGAAATAGCCATGTCACACTTTCAGAATCACTAGTTCAGAAGAACCACAACTAACAAGGAAAAACAAGCTATGCGCAATATAAACATAGAATAAAAGTCTACACTTTATGCATGCATACATTTCTTAAAGGAGTCCACTGGGGATGGGGCATTAGCTTGATGCACAGCACAAAGGAAATGCAATGAGATGGCTACAGCGGAATGACTCATGATAACCAGTCCACCTAAGCCTTTTCTAAGGAGGTATAGTGGCACAGTGCCTAAGGAATTTGACTGCTAGCCAGAAGGCTGGCACTTCAAACCCACCAGCCACTCTGTGGAAGGAAGATGGGGCAATCTACTTCTGTAAAGATTTACTACCTTGGAAACCCAATAGGGGTCACTACGAGTTGGAATAGACTCGATGGCCATGGGTTTTGTTTTTCTGAAGCCTTTTCTATGTCTAAAAAAACTGCAACCACTGCCATGGAGTCAGATCTGACTCATAGCAATCCCTTCTTGGGTTTCCCAGGCAGTGTCACTATGGAAATAGATTGCCCAACCTTCCTTTTGAGGAGTAGCTAGTGGGCTTGAACCACCAGTCTTCTGGTTAGCAGTCAAATGCCTTAGGCACTATTCCACCAGAGCTCCTATGTCATTCTAGACCTAGGTAAATTTCACTTTCATCTAGTTTAGATTATCTCCAAACCTAGACCAGGAGAAAGTCTGTAGAATATAAGGCACCTGTGAACAGGTATTTGTGCAGGCGATACTAAAGTCACTACATCTGGCGATCGTTAATTTCATTATGCTCCATCCTTCAGGAGAGATTTTCTTGAAAAGTAGCTGGTACATTTGAACTGCTGACTTTGTGGTTAGCTGTCAAATGCCTTATCCACTATGCCACCAAACCAAAACAAGAGCCAAACTCATTGCCATCGAGCTGATTCTGACTTATAGTGATGCTTATTGGTTTTCCAAGGTGGGAGCTCTGGTAGCATAGTGGCTAAAGCACTTGACTGCTAACCAGAAGGCTGGCGGTTCAAACCCACCAGCCACTCCTCGGAAGGAAGGTTG
>NW_006921705.1:4284100-4291605 GCF_000298275.1 Orycteropus afer afer
ATCAGACACAGAATCCTGAAGTACTCCAGGCTTACCCTATAATATTACTGTATAATTGTTAGAGGACTCAATTAGCTGGTGTTAGGATTCTGATAGTGGCAATAGTGAAGATTCTGGGTAAAGTGTCATTAGGATTACAATATGTGCCTAATCTGAGCTAAATGAATGAAAACACTTTCTAGAGAAGACTCCAATATTCATAAATTGTTTTACTTGTTTTGCATAATACTTGTATCGCATAATACAAAAGCTAATTTTGATAGGCTTATACATCTAACAAATTCTGACTTGGGCTAATTCTGTCTGTCCACTATGAAATCTTGATTTTGCAAGATTGTCTAATCATTGCTCCTACATACTTGGCATCTTCTTTTATCTGGGATAAATATCTAAAATGAATTATAATATGACTTGGATATTTTTAACATAGCAGAAGATAGTGCTTTAATTTTTTTTAATGGATTGTGTTGTTTGTACCTAAGTTCTATGCTTAAGACCTATTGATTGTGTTTCTATGTGTGAACGTATTTGTGAGAGACAGAGAAGAAAAGGAGAAAGAGGAAGAAGAAAGAAGAAAGCAAAGAAAAAAGGAGTGAGGAAAAGAAAGAAGAAAATAGGGAGAAAAGAACGGAGGATTGGAGGAAGGAACTGAGGGAGGGAGAGAGGAAGGGAGGGAGACTGACTTCACATCATTTAGAATAATAGGCATGACTTTAACTGAAGACAAATCAGTCACTCCTTTCTGGGTAGAGTTAAGCTACTCATCAGACTCATTTGTTGGAAAGACTCACCATATCTTTTCACATTGAAACAAATTCACAGTAACAAAAAAAAATCTTCTCCCATACCTCTCTGCCAACACCAGGACATAATTTCAAGAACAGGGCTAGTTCTACATACAGAAAGCATAGAGCACATGTACCCAAATGAGATTTAAAATTTGTAAGAAGTTAGAATTCCCTAGAATTAAAGCCTTTGAATTTTAATCTTTCTTCTATTGCTTTAGATCTTGGCCATCTTTGTATTAAATTTATTTGTGGATTTAATTTAGTTTTAAAAAATAAACATAAACAAACCCATCTTCCAAGGCAACTTTGATTTATCTTTGTTTGCACAACAGATCAGAGCACTTAAGTACGTTTTCCAAACATGGAATGCAATGTTTACCTCCTGGACCCCTTCCAGTAAACTGGAAAAACAGTATTTAATATTCCTTGAAAAGTATCAGGTAATTTGAAACATTCTATATGTATTTATAGGATAACAGAAGTTGTACTACTTAATTGGAACCCTCCTAGGCATTAACATAAATATTCTATTGCTTATTATATACATAATCAAAGTAAATGAAAAAATGGCATGATTACCAGGATAATTTTATTTTTTAAAAAATCCATTTCCCTCTGTTGTTATTGTTGTTGTTGTTATGTGCTGTTGAGTCAGACTCGACTCATAGTGATCTCTCCTAGGGTTTCCGAGGCAGTATCACTATGGAAGTAGATTGACCAACCTTCTTTCTGAGGAGTGGCTGGTGGGTTTGAACCGCCAGCCTTCTGGTTAGCAGTCAAGTGCCTTAGGCACTATGCTACCAGAGCTCCCCCATTTCGCTCTAGCTATTTTCAAATGATTTTTTAAAACCTTAGGGTCCTTGTATATATGGATATGCATGTGTGTGTATATGTGTACATACATACATACATACACACACATATACATATATATTAAATACATACATATATGCACATACATATATAGCTAATTAACACCAAAATTCTATGTTAGGAATTTTTCCAGTAAACATGTCAAGTCCAAGGATTATTTTTGTCACTCTTATTTATACTTGTAATAAATTTTTCATGAGTTCAGCAATCAAGACTTTCATTCCATTTAGAAAGTAATTGCAAATACTGATCTTCCTTTGATACTACCCACTATTTTGAGGAAGTTGGCCTGATGTAATTAATAGAACAAGAATTTCGGAATTGGGTCTGGTTTTGAATCTAGTTTCATGACCCTCGGAAATTTGCTAATTTTCATGACTCTTAGTTATCTCCTCAGCAAAACTGGGGATAATACCCCTTACCTCAAAGAACCTTGGCAAGATAAGCGAGGAAATATGTGTCAAGAAGTAGGCACAAACTGGTTGTTTTCTGTCTAGAATCCTTCACTGTTGTGAAAGAACTCTCACTGTGGAGGAATGTTCACAAAGCCACAACAGTTCTGTTACATAATACCATGCCTGGCGCTCCCTCTAATGGCTTCTCTTTATAGTCTGTGCTTTCTCAGGGTTGTCTAGTTTGGAGATATCCTGACGCTAAAAAGTCAGGTTCCAAGGTTTCCTTCAAGACACCTCATCTTGGTGTTGGTAAAATCAGATTGTAAATAAATTATGACTAATTTTATTCCAAGAACAAAAAACTTGAGTCATGAGGCACATTCCATCCTTTTATATACTTTGTCTAAGTTCATTTACTCTCCTCCTCCCAGGACAGAAAAATGGGCAAGCTGAAATTCATGCTTTGTCTGAATCACTCTGATGTTTCCTTTGATCCTCTACAGCATTTCCTGAAACTTATTCTGACTTCTCTTTCTGTTTTCTCACCATCTGTGGGGAATCAGGTATCTATATCAAATAGGGAAATCTAGGTTGTCAAACCCTAGAAGCCTAACTTCTTAATTCCTCCAGTAGACTGTGGATTCCTTCTAACTTGTTCATTACAGAATAATTTTTCTTATAGAAAATAACTCACTCCCAGATGCACCAATATTTGCTGATAAAATATTTTAAAAATACAAGATTGTATGTAGACTCAACATGAATAATTTAGAAAGAAAAAAGCCTAGCTACAGGAGAAATTTCCAAGTTTCAAAGTAGCAACGACAAATAGACAGATATTTCAATACTGCTTCATCACACTGCTTTAGCTTTATAAACCCCAGAGTGTTGAGAAAATATCCCCAGGAGTCTGTGAGAAAAAGCTGTCCAAGTATCCTAAAACAGACTCATCCCTCCAAACGCATGCCCAGAAACAATCAGGATAATGGATCCAAGTATAAAGTCCTTTAGCTGAGGCCTTCTTTCCCTGAACCAAACAGGAAATATTTCTATGGGATTTAATGGGAGAAGATTTTAGCCATACATATTGTTTTATGTAGTGCCGCTCTGACAGGAATATACCACAAATGGGATGGTTTGAAGAAACAGGAGTTTATTCTCTTACAGTTTGGAGGCTTTAAGTCTGAGTTCAAAGCGCCAGGCTCTAGGGGCTGGGTGAAAGCCCCTCAGCCTCAGGCTTCAGCTCTGCCGCCCGCTCCTGCCCACTGAAGCTAGAGTTTTTCCTAACTCAGCTGCTGGCTGCTGAGGCTGATAAGGCCAAGGTTGACAAGTAATAAGGCACAGTCCCGATATTACCAAACCACACAGCAGGACATTACTTCAAGTTCATTGTAAGTCCCAAGGTCCACAGAGCACAGCAGGCTTCTGAACAATGACTAGGCTACATGCAGGGTTCAATTCAAGCATGCCAAGCTAGACAGCGTTCCTCAAGGCTTCTCCTTATATACAAGAAGCAGACCACATCCCTAAGGCAGCTACTCAGCCAGTCACAGTAGATTCCATGGTGGAGTTGATTACAGTCTCATCATGGGGAATACTACATCCAGGTGCCCAGCCACTCAACCAGGCCCAGCCAAGTTGACACACAAACTTAACCACGACACATATTGTGAATTGTATGCTTATTAATTATTGCAAGGATCAGAACAAACTCTAAATATGTGAGTATGACTATATACGGTATATACAGATAATCAATTTTTAAAATCAACATAAAATTATGCAAATATATGATCACATCCTTTTTTCTTAAGGATCAATTTAGAGACATCTGTGCAAATGCTAGATGACACACAAAATTAATGACCACTTTTATATTTATCAGCTTCTCGTGTCATCTTTAATGAGAATGAATCTATTATCACAATGGGGTGAGAAAATGCCACTTTATTTATTCTTCACATTACTTCCCTTCAAATTAAAACTATACCAGCTTTGTCAAGCTTAATCCTGATGTACGTTTCATAATCTTCTAGAAAAGCTCTATTAAAACTCACAGCTTAAGAGCTTTAATAGGTCTGTCACTTATTCTTTGAAGAGAAAAAATTTAATATCTAAAATCCATAAAACTGTTTTCATACGTACCTTCTTTTGCAATCTCTATGTTTAAAATGAAAAGAAAAGAAAAATCTGAGGAAAAGAACTCATGATTTTGATGTTCAGAAATGTGACCTCCTCAGGTCAATTAGCCTGTATCATTATCTTGCATAATATAAGTCTTGATTCTTCAAGCTAAAGTTGATAAAACATACTCTGTCAGTAAATGTTATAACAGTACATTTTCTTAATGCTAAAGGAAGGTCACAGAATACAATCTAAGCAAGAACCAAAGCAGTAGTCCTTGAGTGAATTCTGATTCATGATGGCCCCGTGTGTGTGACAGTAGAAATGTACTTCCAACTTTTCAGTTAACAGTCAGGTATGGTAACCACTTATACTACCCAGGAATGAACAAGAACAAGTCTGCTTAAAGAACATCACTTGTGCTTGTGGAATCCATGGGAAGGAAGGTCAAAAGGAACCATACACACAGACACAGAAAACCTTGATCTTCAGCTATTGGTCACTTAATATATTGTTTTAGAAGTAATGGTGCCTGCTTACATATACATGGCAGATTTCCAAGCAACTGAAGGTCCCTCCATTGAGAAATTCTAATTCTAATTTATTTTCACCTTCCTTCATATCATTAAAATATCATTTGTTCTATGCCATTTAACACCATTGAAATACCTTGACAGTTCTCAAGGTACTATTCATGACCTCTGAGTCTATTCCAATGCATAGTGACACTATAGGACATTTAGAACTGCCCCATAGGGTTTCCAAGGCCGAAGATCTTTACAGAAGCAGATTGTTGCATCTTTCTCCTGCACAACAGCTTGTGGCTTTGCACCATCAACCTCACGGATCATTTATTTCTGAGAATATAGGTAAGAGGAAGAAAGAATATTGAGGTTTGAGAAAGGGCACTGCTGAAGACAAATATGTCGAATAGGAAACCCAGGAAGACCAAAGACAAACCTACTTCCCAAATCCTCAGGCAAAGTAAATGGTGACCTGATGAGAAGGGCAGCAATGTACCCAAAAACCAAAACCAAACTCACTGCCATCGAGTCGGATCTGACTCATAGTGACCCTTTGTTGGGTTTTCGAGGTGGTATCACTACAGAAGTAGATTGCCCAACCTTCCTTTCAAGGAGTGGCTGGTGGGTTTGAACCACCAGCCTTCTGGTTAGAGTCAAATGCCTTAGGCACTACACCACCAGAGCTCCCACAATGTATGTTGTTGTTGTTTGCCGTGGAGTCAGCCCCGACTCCTAGCGACCCCTCCTTGGGTTTCTGAGGCAGTATCACTATGGAAGTAGATTGCCCAACCTTCCTCAGGAGGAGTGGCTGGTGAGTTTGAACCACCAGCCTTCTGGTTAGCAGTCAAGTGCCTTAGGCACTATGCTACCAGAGCTCCTCTCGCAACGTATAGGAACTAACATTTGAGTACCTAGTATTTACTGAGGCAGTTTAAGTTAGAGAGTAAGAGCGACAGTTCTGGAGCCACTGGCTCTTCCCTTTACTAGCTGTGTAATCTTGGGTAAGTTATTTAATTCTTTAGTCTCATTCCTCATAGCAATGATTTTAGTACTTACTTTAGAGATTTTTGGTAAAGATTAAATGAGTTAATACATCTAAAATGTTTTGAACACTGCTTGGCACACATGGAATAAACATTTACTAGTACCAAGGAGGGGTCGCTGTGAGTTGAATCAACTCAACGGCAGTGAGTTTTTTTTTTCCCTAGTATCATTCTGTTTATTCCTAATTATTATCCTTTACAGTCCTATATTTTTGGTTGGAAAAAGTGAGCCTATGTTTAAAGAAACTTGCCTAAGATTACATACCTATACTTAGTGAAGCTAGAATTTGAACCTGGGTATTCTTTTCATATCAATAAATCATGTTAGTACCACCAGTTGCCATCAGTTGACTCCTATTCATGGTTGGCCCATGCGTATTAGAGTAGAACTGTACTCCATATACTTTTCAGTGGCTGATCTTTCAGAAGTAAATTACCAGGCCTTTCTCCTGAGGTAGCTCAAACCAAAAAAACAAACCAAACTCACTGCCATTGAGTCGATTTTGACCATAGTGACCCCTCAGGTTTCCGAGGCAATATCACTATGGAAATAGATTGTCCAACCTTCCTTCTGAGGAGTGGCTGGTGGATTTGAACTGCTAGCCTTCTGGTTAGCAGTCAAATGCCTTAGGCACTATGCCACCAGAGCTCACAGGGTAGACTCAAACCTCTGGCCTTTCAGTTAGCAACCAGTGTGTTCATTGTTTGTGCCACCATTGTCAATACTAAAAATATTTGAAATACATTTTTTACTTTTATCTTATATCCTAGGTCACTGAGTTTCAGAGTCCTCCTTGGACCAACAGCATCAGCTGAGAATTTGTTATGAACATATATTTCAGGCCCTGTTGTACACTCAGATCTATCATTCAAACTTGACTTTACATGGCCAGCTGTATGCAGCTACTTCCTCTGTCCATGGAGATTGTGACAACTTCAGCAGGAGCATTAATTATTATATTTACTATAGGAACTGTGAAACACTGGAACATATGTTTGGTCAAGACTGTGGAGAATTTTACCCTGGAGAATTTGAACAAAAGTCAGTTGATATTTTAGGATAGCTGAATTTCAGACCTGCCTGAAGCTAGATCATTTTATCAGCACTTTCTGAATGGCACTAGTTTACACCCATAACAGATCTGGTCCTTAGTTACGTCATCTGTGAAATGAGTGGCCTCTCATATTCCTTACAATTCTACAGTTTATTCAATGAACTTACTAAATTTCTTCCCGATGATACTGTTATAAATATGAACCAAAATAAAATGAAAATATCAGAAAACTATTGGATTGGGTTAAAAGAAAGTAAAATTCTTAGGTTTTCAAATTGAATTAGAGAACAAAAACTTTGCTAAGGACTTAAAAATTTAATTATTCCAAAATCACATTTTAAGATATATAGATAGAGTTAGAAAAACTCTATACAATGCCAAATTAACAATATAAACTAATTCGTCTTTGTGGGAAGGAAAAGAAAAAATGAACCAACCCTTGTTTTTAAATTTACTACAGTATGGAAGCACTTGAAGCGCTTAGTGATGAAGACTAAAAACAATCGCCCTCAGTACAAGGTTATGCCTCAACATAAAGAAAACAAAAATCCTCACAACTAAACCAATAAGCAACATCATGATAAACAAGGAAAGACAAGTTGTCTAGGATTTCATTTTACTTGGACCCACAATCAATGACCATGGAAGCACCAGTCAGGAAATCAAATGGCGCACTGCATTGGACAAATCTGCTATAAAAGAC
>NW_006921705.1:4291865-4304231 GCF_000298275.1 Orycteropus afer afer
ACACACACACATATATATCTGTCTAGGAAGAAGTACAACCAGAAAGTCCTTTAGAGGTAAGAATGGTGAGATTTCATCTCACGTCATGTTATCTGGAGGGACCATTCTCTGGAGAAGGACATCATACTTGGTAGAGACTCAGTAAAAAAAAAAAAAAAGGTGAAGACCTTCAGTGAGATGGATTGAACAGCTGCTGCAACAACGGGCTCAGAAATAGCAGACAGTGAGGGTGGTGCAGGACTGGGTACTGTTCTGTTCTGTTTTACACAGGGTCGCTGTGCGTTGGAGCTGACTCAACAGCATCTAACAGCATATTGAAGAGTTTCCATCAGGAAACAATGCTGCACTTGAATCCCCATAGGGTGGGACTCGGAGACTTGGAATTCTGAAACCCAGGTTTTAGTCTAAACTCTGTATCTCAGTATATATGAATTTGTTTTGGCCTTTCTGAGACTTAGTTGCTCCATCTATTAAATGTGTAGAGATTAAACTACATAATGTCAACCCACACCAGACAAAATCCATAGCCATCGAGTCAAATATGACTCATAGCTACACGGTAGGACAGAGTATAACTGCCCCATAGAGTTTCCAAGCCTGTAAATCTTTAAGAAAGCAGACTGGGTTATCTTTCTATCATGTCTGGATGACATGAGATATGCTCCTGAAAAGCAGCTGGTGTGTTTGAACTGCTGAACTTTTGGTTAGCAGCCAAATGCATTAACTACTACATCTTACATCTTTCTCGACATAAAACTGTTTAATTGTCACTGAGCAATCACACCTCACAAATGAAGATTCATCATTATGTAAATCCCTGCTACTGGCAAGTGTGTTTAAAACTACTAGACTAGAAAAACAAAATGTAAAGATATTAAGGATCAGTTTCAAGAAGGTTTAGACTACAGGCAGAATCCAGAAATTTCAACCAAAGTGAAATTACCTTCATGGTGATTTTGGTAACAAAAGTGTCATACAATGAACTTTCATAATTTTTATGAATAGTCATTTGCTTTTTTATGTTCATATGTAAGTAGACTCATATTTAATTATATATTGGATATACATCCAACTATTAATGTTTTAGAGAAGAAAGCTAAAGAACACATAAGTAATGAATGGGGCAAACACCTCCAAAATAACTGCTTCCCTGAGGACATGAGATATGCACCTATTAACAACTTGTACTGAACATTGGTATAAGAAAGGGTGGGTTCCAGACCACCCTGAGAACTCCTCTCTGAAGAAATTCTCCTGAATAGCGGAAAGACTATCCAATCACCTACGCTCTGCATGGTCACATTTCCTGATGTTTTACCACAGAAGTGCTATTAAAACATGTTATGACCATGTGAGCAATCTTCTTGTATTTCATCATCCTTTATCCATAAGAAGGAGCTCTGGTAGCACAGTGCCTAAAACATCTGACTGCTAACCAGAAGATTGGTGGTTCAAACCCACCAGCCACTCTGTAGAAGCAAGACTGGGCAATCTACTTCCATAAAGATTTACTGCCTTGGAAATCCAATGAGGGTTGCTATGAGTCAGAATTGACTTGATGGTAGTAAGTTTGGATTTTTTTGGTTTAACCACAGAGGGGAAGTTCTCTAATCAGAAAAACCAATCCCAATGGATAATGCAGGGAAATGACATGGGCGAATCCACCTTTATGAAAGATTACCCAGATTGTCTGTTGAGAACAGACTTAATGTTTCTCTACTTCCAAAAGTCCAAGTAGATATGGGAAAGGTTTTCTGAAGGGTCAATAGGCTGCCTTGGGAATCTTAAATTCCAAACATTGCCTGTTGTGCCTTTGATTTGTCAGTAGGCATGTAATATAAATAGAAGTTCACCATTATCACCGTTATCATCATCATTGTTTGGGACCAACAGAAAACCTACCTCCAACAAGTGCTTCCCAGTGGTCTTGCAGCTGCATCCCAACGCACCTCTGGGTACAGACACTAGTGCCAAACACAGTGACCCAGAACATGCTCAGAGAAAAGCAACACAAATTAATTTGGGCAGTTATTGTCAGCTAGCACATAGATATAATAATGGTACTACCAATACTGACATAAATTGTTTAAATATTTTTTAAATTAATGATACTTTGGGATACTATTATTAGAATGTGACTTGTAAAAACTGTTTGTTAACTCAGTGCTTAACTTCAACTGATCAGTATGTATTGATGGTAACATAACCACACTATATAACCTTACCAGTAAACATCTTGGATGGATGCTTTCATTCAGCAGGAGAATATTCACTATACTTAGTACATAAAGGGCTTAGTAGATCTAAGTGTGTTATTGGACTTTTGATTGCAGGCATAACTGCTCTTCCCACAAGGAGAACTACTACAGCTGTGGCTGCTACTGCACTACAATCCTCTATTCAGATGGCCCAATATGCAAATGAGATCACCCAAAATACCATAAAGGCATTAGTGGATCAAGAAAATGTTGATTGATTAGGATTTTAAACTTAAATTAGGTATGTTAGAGGCAGCAGTATTACGTTTAGGAGATGAGTTAGAAGTGATAAGAGTAAGGCAGGCATTACATTGTGATTATCTATATGAGTACATATGTGTGACATCATAACCTGTGAATTTCAGTGATCCTGAATTTACTTGGGAAAAAATCAAAATGAGAATATTAGGAGTTTGGCATAGTTCAAATATTAGTTTTGAAATTCAAGAATTCCATGAAGCTTAAAAGCTTGCAAGCAGCCATCTAGGTGCAACGATGGGTCTCTCCTCATCCAGAGGAAAGAAGAATGAAGAAAACCAAAGATTCACGGAAAGAATTAGTCTAGGGACTGGTACACCCTCCAACCCACAGCCTATATGACTATGAGACTAGAAGAACTAGATGCTGCCTGGCTACCAATGTCAACTACTCAGAGGGGGATCTATGTAGGAGATCCTGGATAGAGAGGGAGAACAATGTGGAACAAAACCCAAAATCATTTGGAAAAAAAAAAGGGGGGGGGACCAGATTTGCTGGTCTAATAGAGCCTGGTGGAACCACTGAGACTATGGCCCCTAGCTGCCCATCAGGTCTGAAATTGAACCTGTACCTGTGGCTTCCTGCCAAACAAAAGACAGCATATATATCTACCTGATGTAGATACACTCCTTGGAAAGAACAAGCATGGGGGAAACAAGGGTTGTTTATGCACAGGGAGACAGCTCAGAGAGCAGAGGTACATGGAGGGATGGACACAGGGAAGAGGTGACTGTCGGGAGGAAGTGGGCAGGGAGCTGTTGCATTGTGGTGAACTATGGTCAATGTCATGAGACAAAGTGTATGCGAACTGCTGTATGGAAAGTGAATTTGCTCTGTAAATTTTCACCCAAATCACAATTTAAAAAAATTTCATAAAGATATTCAAAGAATAAAAGATAGTCATACACCAGTAATTGACCCCAATCAAGTTGCAAATTCCAATACTTCATGAATTTAAAAGTCTTAACCCTTTTAAGAACATCCCTACATTTTTGTATCACTTTCTACCATACATAATAATGTTTTTAATCATATTACTTGTTATTCTTTGAGTCCTGAGATTAATTCAATGTTTAATTCAATAATTTTAACTACTGAAGTACATTTACTTCATTTAAAAAATAAAAAGGGGGAAATGTTGGAGAACAAGAAAAAGACCACCAAGGAACATGATTGCAAGGCACATGTTCTAAGAAAAGCTAAGAGAAGGCAAGCAAGGCCTCTCTCACCATTGAGTGCTTGCTTGGCTCCAGCTTTGTGTTCCTGGGGCAGAACATTCTTCCAGTAAGATGTTTGCTAACCTGTTTTGTTGGAACAACATTTTACCTAAGAATAAGTTTCAGTAACCAGACCTAGGAATAATAAACTTTAGTAACCATATCTTAGAATAATGTATTTTAGTAATTATCTCATACGCTAGAATCATGTACCCTAATAATCATATTATGTTTTAGAATGATGCATTTTAGTGATTATTTGCTTTTCTTGTAAGAGATATTAACCTGATTAATAATCCATTATTTCAGTCATGGGAAAAGCCTCCGGGTATGGGAAAGGGTAGAATTTTAATTTTCCAATAACATTTGATTGTTATAAGGAAATATTTGATTGTACTTGATTGAATACTTGAGTGTACTAAAGAGATACCAAGAATAATGATGTAATCATGAAGTTGTGTATAAATAAAGCAGAGTGTCGAATCATCTGCAAAGTGTCTGCCTGGCCCCCATTCCTTTTAAACTTTTAATCCTTTCGTGTTGCTTTGTTTCATGACCTGTGCAGTTTTGCTGGATGCAGCACATGCTTATTTAGGGTAGTGAGAAGGAAGAAGTTACATAAGGAAATGAGCAGTGACAATAGGGCATAATCGTGCTGGGAGATGACCTCCGATAGAGAGCACAGTGACAGCCCATAAAATGCAAAGCAAACATGAAAATCTCTATGGTCTGTGCTAAGAAATGGAGCATTGAAGGATTAGGTGATGGAAAGAGTAACAGCCTCTGGGGCTTACTTTAGGTAATCATCAGAATCCAAAATAGGCAAATTCCATGTGATTAAAATCTGCTGTTGATATCATGCAATAGAAGATACAGCACACATAGGGCTGCAGGAAGGAGTCTCAGGAGGCCATCAGAACTCAGCTGAAGGGACCACAGATCAAAGAACCCAGGTTGTCTTTACTACTTCTCATGACTCAAGTTTCAGTAGCATGTACAAATATAACAAAGACTGCAATTTTACCTAAGCCACAAAGAAAATAAAAATATTACTCTATAATAATGTTATTTTTTCCAGTTTTCCCATCCTAAGGAGCCCTCATAGCAAACAGTGAAATGTTCTGTGGCCAGAGTTTGAACCCACTAGTCTCTCCACAAGAGAAAGATGTGACAATCTGCTTCTTTAAGAATTACAGCCTTGGAAATCTTACTTTCCAGTAGGGTTACACTCTACTCTGTCCTAGAGTTGCTTTGAATCAGAATGACTTGATGGTGAAGAGTCTAGTTTGGTTTGGTTTGCTTGAAAGACAATCAGTTGGCCACACCCAATTTTAGGAAGACTGAAGCTGGCCCAGGCAATAATGACAATCTTACCATTTCTCTAGAAGACAAGGTCAGCACTACACTTTACAAACAAGATGAGCTTGGTATTTTGAATAGGCACATGGAAAGTAACGTCAATGTTAGCACGTACCTATTTTTTTTTTTTTAAGTTGAACCAGTTAAACTCTACCTGCTCTCATCTGACCAACAGATACTGTTCACTTACTCTGAAAAGCCAACTTTTATTGTTTAAGGTTTAAATTATCAGAATAGGGAAAAAAAAACAGCAGCTTTGGCAGTACTACAAAAATGAAAATCTATCAAACTCATTTAAAAAAAAGTGCAATACCTTTACCTCTGAAATAATTCCTCTTAAAAAAAAAAAAATTCTTGTTTAGAGTCACAGCGTTGGACTTCGTCCATTTCCTTGTAAAAACTTATGAAAGTTGAAATCAATAGCATTTAATTATTTCATTGGTAACTAACTGAGATCTTTCTCTATTAGAGATGCATCAGAAAAAAATAATTCTTATACTTTGAGGCTTAGAAAACAAATTATCTATCTATTTATTGATCTCCCTATCATCTATCTATCTCAGCTGAATAATTTAATTCTCTTGCAAATCTAAACTCCAAATAGAAATTTACATTTCCATCTCTCCTAATGTTTTATACAAACACACTGAGGAGTGGAAAAAATATACCCTACTGACAGAGTAATGTTTCAATACATTATCACTTGATATCAAATTAGAATTTTATTGTCCCTTTACCAGTAACATAAAGGAAAGATTTTAAATGGAAATGAAAAATGTATAAAATATAAAAGCAGAAAAAGAATAATTAATTACATAAAATACCCAAGCAAGGAATATTAAAATTTAATCTTAAGACAATTCCATAAGCATTTGTTAAGATATATCACTAAAACAAAAGATAAATTTGGTATTTTAATCTATTTTAACCATTATCTATCAAAAACTAAAATATTAAATGAAAAACCCAATAGTCTAGCTTTCAAAATTGAAATCTTAATTAGTGTTACATGCTTCTTTATCTCATATAATCCATGCATCATTATTGTACTAACGGTTCTGCTACCAGCAAAAGAATATAAAATAACAACTTTTGGGAAAAAAAAGTCATCAGAATTATCAATGTTCTTTTCAACAATAATGAATATATTTTCTTTAAAATATAATAGGCTTGAAGACATAAAAGTTTATTTCTGAGAATATCATGTGTATTCCTAAGAAACAAAGAGGTACCTTTTTACGCCAAATTTCCATCCTATATTAAGTTATTATGGTAATATACAATGTGAAGGTAAGAAAAAGCTTTTGATATTCCCAATTGCAACATAAAATATAGTTAATTCAGGAAATTAAAATCAGGATTAAAGGATAATAACTTTCTTCTTGGAAATTTCCCATCTTAGTCATCTAACCTTTAACATCAAACCTCACACAAGAGATGACTCAGCCTTATATTGAGGTCTGCTTAGAAGAAATATACCCAATAAACAGAGATGAACTCAAGATTCTTTGTTGTTCAAGAAAATTGTCAATTATTTCTCTGAGCTAACCTCTTCTGTTGAGATAACTTTGAATAGCTAAATATTTGTGATGAACCTTTGAAGTTCTGACTTAATCACAAATGAAAATTGGCATTGGCAATATAAAGAATCCAGTTCAAAACCTTACACTTCCACAGACTTCCATACCAGTAAGACTGAGATATGGGCAGAAAGTTGTCACTGTGCTATAATTTCAGACAGAGGAATCAAAAGACAAGAAATGCTCTTGAAAGGAAGCAAGAAATCATCCTACCTTTTTAAAAATTCCATATACTCGGTATGCTTGATGAGTCCTGTTCTCATCATTATTGTTTGAAAACATTGTCGATCAATGGCCCAGAGTTTCACATTTACAAGAGCTGGGGAAAAAGAAAACAAACAAGGATAAATTAATTAGAGAATTTCAACTGTGAAAATCCTCCTACAGAAGAGATGAGTAATTCATGAGAAGTATGAAAATAATTAACCTTTTACACACACTGAAAGCTAATATCATACTGCTGTCCTATATTCTTAAAAAGTCATAGATACTTACAAGCAAAATATAGCTTATAATTTTCCATACAAGTATTATTGTCTAATAGGAAGTTTCTTGTGTTCTGAGGTTCCTAACGGAATGAAGTATCTAAGTGTTGTTGTTGTTGTTGTTGTTGTTGTTACGTGCCGTCAAGTCGGCCCCGAATCATAGCGACCCCTCCTTGGGTTTCCAAGGCAGTATCACTACGGAAGTAGGATTGCCCAACCTTCCTACCGAGGAGTGGCTGGTGGGTTTGAACCGCCAGCCATCTGGTTAGCAGGCAAGTGTCTTAGCCACTATGCTACCAGAGCTCCTTAAGTATCTAAGTACACAATGAAAATATTGAATACTTTCAAGACTATAAATATTGGAACTTGCATATAACAAAAAAAAGGTACATAAGTAATTACCCAGATTGGTGTTAACAACTCATATGATATGCTAATTATAAAGAGTAGAGGTGAAAATTCAATTTTCAGGTTTAGGGGTCAATTTAATATAATAGAAATAATGATTACACAGCCATTTCTACACAAAGCTAATTCTGAAAATTATAACCTGTTTCCAAACTTACCACATGAACTTAGATTTAAAAAAAAAAAAAAAAAAAACTCACTGCCGTTCCAGTCAGTTCTGACTCATAGAGACCTCTCCTTGGTTTTCTGAGGAGGTATCTCTATGGAAGATTGCCCAATCTTCCTTCCAAGGAGTGGCTGGTGAGTCTGAACTGCCAGCCTTATGGTTAAAGGTCCAATGCCTTAGGCACTATGCCATAGATATGTTTGTTAAATTTTAATTTCTCCTCCTACACACTACTACATTTGACAATGCCTAATTATTAAATGGTCCAACCAAATACCACAGAAATTCACCATTTGATCAATGTATTAAGCATATGGTTAAAACACACATTTTAGGAAAAATGATAGAAAGATATTATAATCTTTGACAGAACAATGTATCAAGGCTATTTGGCTTTAAATAATGAGCAAACAAAGTCTTGGCAATTGAATCTGTATGATGAGTATATGAAAGGTTTATTATACTTTTCTTTCTACTGTTATGCATGTTTACAAATCTTCATCAAAGAAAATATTTTAATTAAGCACATGTACTAACCAGAGCCAATTCTCATATAACATGGGCTATGGGGCAGAGAAGGGGGTGAAGGGATATGAGCAAGACATTGAAAGGGACCTGAATATTAATCATGAGCCAGACATACACGTAAGAATGTGATTCTCTCTTCCTCAGAGACATCAGACCACACCCAATGAATATCATGGCTCAAGGCTTGTGGTTATGGAAGGAGACTAATTAGGCCATATGCTCACCTTTTGCAGAGGGGTAGGAGTAACACAGAGAAGAAAAGGGGAAGCAGAAGGCAAAGGAAGTATCAGACTCCAAAGCAAACCCCTATCTTTGAATTTTACCTAGTTTTTCTTTGAGAAAAACATTTGAGGCTAAATACTTAGAGCATGACTTCTCCCCTGGCCAGCTCCTTATTAGGAAAAAAAAGGTAGTAATTTAAGTAGAAAAAGAACAAATCAGAAAGGACTGATGTGTGCATGGCTCCATCTCAAATATCAGTTAAAAACTGATACTTTGTCAAAAACAAAACCTCATCTCACAGATATTCTCAGACCATATTATACTCTCTCTGCTGAATCTAGGCTCTTTTCCAGAACACCTGTTTATTAGAGATAAACGATAGTCATGGAGGCTTTGCATAATCAGAAAAAAAGGCATAAAATGTGGAACTTTAAAAAATAATAAGAGGTGAGCTAGAAGATAAATAAATGGTAACTTTGTGAGGAACTTACATAGTAAGAGCATAACTGGCAATGAGTTGGGGCTGCGACAGTCCAATCAGAGGAAAAACAGACAGAAATAGGTATAGTTTCTGAAGAGGAGCTCCACAGTGTGAGAGTAAGTTGATACAGCATCCTGAAAGCCAGACTGATGAATCAAGAATCCATTCGATGGAAAGCAGAAAGTTAGTGGAGATGAAGACAACATCTATATGAGGACAACTGATCGTATGTTGTGTGCACAGTTATAAACAAGGAAAGATGGGCATGAAGTAGAGAGCCACAATAATTTGGGAGTCAAATGAAGAGGGTCTTAACGAAAATAGCAGTACTGGGAATAAGAACAAAGGTTTAGCATGCCTGCTTTTGTATGTGTGGGAGTGTGAGTGTGTGTGTGTGTATTGGGAACAGGTAGAAAAACAAAATAAAACCAAGAACCAAGATTTAAAATAATATACTATGGATACATCATAATATTTATATGCCTACAAACAACAAAAAAAAATCGTTTTTTTTCTTTCTGTTTTTATCACCATTTTTAATGGTTCTTAGGTATTTCACAATATAGGTAAAACTCTCCTTGAAGGGCAAACATTGATGCAACAACCAATTTTGTTATTTTGTTAACAAAATATATCAAGAATAAAAATAGTTGTACTTATAGTATAAACTCATTGCTATCAGGTTGGATCTGACACTTAGCAACCTTCCTTGGGTTTTCTTCTGGGGAGTGGCTGGTGGGTTTGAACCATCAGCCATATATATATATATATATATATATATATATATATATATATATTTTAAATATTCCTTAAAAAAATTCTTAAGGAGTTCTGGTGACGTAGTGGTTAAGACATTTGGCTGCTAACCAAAATGTTGGTGGTTCGAGCCCACCAGACCTCCCACGAAAGAAACATGAGGCGGTCTGTTTCCATAAAGATTTATAGCCTTGGAAACCCAATTTCTAACCTGCTATGAGTTGGAAATGACTCAATAGCAGTGAGTTTTGGGGTTTAATATAAATTCTTAGGAGTGGAATGAAATGTCTAGCTGAAGTAAGCACATGTATTTTAAGGCGTTGCCCTGTAGAACGACTTAACAAATGCATATGCCCAGCAGCAGTGTATCAAAGTTTCAATACAGGCTCTGAAATAGAGAGATGACATGTTCAATATTATTCTTGAGAAAAACTAGTAGAAACACCTGAGCACACAAAATACAGACCGAAAAAGGTGCTGCCAAATAACAACTCTGGCAAAAAGCACAGGGCAGGGTAGTCCTATGATGAAAGGTCTACATGAGGACAATTGTTCTGGTAGTATGTTGTGTGCACAGTTTCAAACAAGGAGAGATGAGCACGAAGTAGAGAGCCATAATAATTTCAGAGTCAAATGAGGAGAGTCTTAACGAAGACAGTAGCAATGGGAGTAAGAATAAAGGTTCTTAGCATGCCTGCTTTTGTATGTGTATGTGTGAGTGTGTGTGTGTGTGGTGGGAACAGGTAGAAAGTAACATATGTGATAAAGCTGTCTTCAGTGTTTTAAGAGTGTGATTATACCTCAAGCCAGGTCCCTTTTCTGATCCCTCCTGATCAATATCTGCCTTTTTGCCTATGAATTTCTATAGCTAGTTTTTACCTGTATCACTCATTGGCACATAGCACATAGCTTCATATATTGTTAATTATCTTCTAGTGTCAATATTGTTAATTATTTCCCATTATGTTGTATCTTCCTTCAGAAAAAAGTTCCTCTCTCATCTCTTATAACCTTCTCCCCACCCCCAGAAATTATGTACATACTGGAAGAGATCCATATTTGTGCCCATTACAAAGAAAGGTTATCCAGCAGAATGTGGAAATTATCAAAAAATATCATTAATATCACACACAAGTAAAATGTTGTTGAAGATAATTCAAAACTAGTTGCAGCTGTACTGTATATTGACTAGGAACTGCCAGAAATTCAAGCTGGATTCAGAAGAGGATGTGAACAAGGGTATCATTGCTAATGTCAGATGGATAGCAAAGAATACCAGAAAGATGTTTACCTGTGTATCACTGACTATGCAAAGGTATTTATTTGACTGTGTGGATCATAAAATATTATGGACAACATAATGAAGATTGGGAATTCTAGAACACTTAATTGTGCTCATGAGGAACCTGTACCTAGACCAAGAGGCTGTCATTCAAACCGAACATGGATATAGTGTATGATTTAAAATCAGGAAGGGGGTGCATAAGGATTGTATCCTTTCACCATACATATTCAATCTGTATGCTGAGCAAATAATCTAAGAAGTCACAGTATATGAAGAAAAACACAGCATCAGAATTGGAGGAAGACTCATTAACAACCTGACATATGCAGACAACACAACCTTGCTTGCTGAAAATTAACATGAATTGAAGAACTTACTGATGAAGATCAAAGACCACAGTCTTCAATGTGGATGATACCCCAACATAAAGAAAACAAAAGTCCTCACAACTGGAACAATAAGCAACATCACAATAAATGGAGAAAAGATTGAATTTGTCAGGGATTTCATTTTATTTCTATCCATGATCAACACCAATGAAAACAGCAGCCAAGAAATCAGATACTGTAATGCACTGGGAAAATCGGCTGCAAAAGACCTCTTTAAAGTGTTAAGAAGCAAAGATGTAACTTTGAAGAATAAGGTGCACCTAACACAAGCCACACTCCTTGGAAGGAGTACTACTTCCGTAGCGATACTGCCTTGGAAACCCAAGGAGAGGTCACTATGAGTCGGGTCTGACTCAATGGCACATAACAACAACAACACAAGCCATGGTATTATCAGTAGCCCAATACCTGCATATGCATATGAAAGCTGGGACAATAAATAAGGAAGACCAAAGAAGAATAGATGCCTTTGAATTATGGTGTTAGTGAAGAATATTGAAAATACCATGAACTGCCAGAAGAAAGAACAAATCTGTCCTGGAAGAAGTATAGTTGGATTGCTCCCTTGAAGCAAGAATGGTCAGATTTCATCTCACCTACTTTGGTCACGTTGTCAGAAGGGACCATTCCCTGGAGAAGGATATCATGCTTGGTAAAGTAGAGGGTCAGCAAAAGAGGGGAAGACCCTCAACAAGATGGACTGACACAATGACTGCAATGATGGGTTTGAGTATAGCAAGGATTGTGAGGATGGCACATGTCTAGGCAGTGTTTTGTTCTGTTGCACATAGGGTTGCTATGACTTGGCACTGACTTAATGGCACCTAACAATAATGTACATGGAATTCACTTATAGAAAAGACCATATGCTTGTGTGATCCCAATGTTACATTACAAAGTCTAAACTGAATTTATAGATATTATAATCTACGTACTCAAAATGATCTCTAAAAATAAATTCAACATTGTGAAAA
>NW_006921705.1:4306646-4309157 GCF_000298275.1 Orycteropus afer afer
AGTGAATTTACTCTGTAAATCTTCACCCAAATCCTAATAATAATAAAAAAAAAAAACTACAAATAAATAAATAAATAAATAAATTCACATGATTAAGTATTTTACTTTTTGGTTCATTTGCTATGAAACTATCTCCAAGTAAAACTTGGTGTGCATTCCAGATATTTTGCCTGATAATGAACATAGCTTGATGAGACTGAATGTTTGTCCATAACCTTGGGCAAGATGCCAGAACCTTTCTTTACATTAGGTCAGTGTACATATTAGTCAAGTCAGCATTTTACAGGTGAGCAAGCATGACCAATAATCACCTAGCCTTCCCAAAATGTGGCTTCATTAGACTTGTGATAAACATCTTGCTTATAAAACAGCCTGCTGGAATATAAGTCCGTTGCTTTCATAGCTTAAAGAGACTATTCAAAAAACAAAAAAAAATATCTTAAGTGGTGTACTGTATTAATCTATGTAAGAAGTAGTACTTAACAAATGGAATTTTTGTGATTTTCTCACTACTAAGGACATAAAGTGATAAAGTGTTGAGAAGACATTTTCCTTTTTCTTCAAGTTTGTATTTAAAACTCTATGCTGAAATATTTATCATTTTCTCAGGTTAAGGTCATGTTCCATTCAGAAGAAAACATATAAGGTCCTATTGGTCACAGCTAAGTGCACATGTACATTAAGAACACCTACAATATAGAGAATAGTTGACATTCAGTTAAGGGAAAAGAAGATCTCAGAAGAAGGAGCCCCACAACTATGCAATACTAGGATACCATTCATCTGAATTTGGCTTAAGTTCTCCTACTAGAGAATTTATCTGTAGTCATATATGAGTATAAAGCATTTGTAGATACAAGTACATATTTAACCATAATTATTTTACACCAATATGGCTGACCATGGTGCTCAATATGTTGTTGTTGTTATGTGCCATTGAGTCAGACCTGACTCATAGCGATCCCTCCTTAGGTTTCCAAGGCAGTATTACTACGGAAGTAGATTGCCCCATCTTCCTTCCGAGGAATGGCTGGTGAGTTTGAACCGCCAGCCTTCCAGCTAGCAGTCAGATGCCTTGGTGCTCAATATATGGAAAGGAAAATAAAATGACAGTTCCTGCACTCCAGAAACATATCGTCTAGTATAGAAGTCACCAAAATACAATCTGAACTAAATCCATCCTGTGGCCTATTTCTTTATGTCCCATTATTTAAGAATGAGTTTTATATTATTTAAATATTTGAAAAAAAAACTAAAAAGAATAATTTTGTAACACATGAAAATTGTATGAAAAATAATCAAGTGTTAATGAAAAAAGTCTTACTGGAACACAGTCATATCCATTCATTTACTATTGTCTGTGACTGCTTTTGTCAATGCTACAACAGCAGAGTTAAGTTGAAAGGTGAAATAATAAGGGAAATGAAGGGAAGAAGAGTGAATGAAAGTAGGAAAAGAGAGGGGAAAGGGAAGGGAAGGGAACTCAGTTAGCTCGCTCTCGTAATAATCCACATATGCAAACTCTGGTCATGGTAATGAAGGTGGATAGTTAGATGAATGGAGTGGTAGTTAAAGAGTTTGAACACATACAACATGCCAAGGAGAGAGAATTTGACTCTAAACCCAACTTTCCAGCCTAGACATTTGAATGAAAATGAAAGAATGCAATAATTAATACTGTATTCATATTATTGTAAAGTACAAGTGGCTGTGTATTTATAAAAATAATTGCTATTTTTTCAGTGTGAAAATGTACATCACAAGTTAATCTAAGTAATGACCAAGATGAGCTTGTAATTTTCTTTTACTTGTATGTTATAAATATCTAATCCTATCTTCAAATTATGTTCTCTTGCTTCCAGTCCACATAGAGGTACCGCAGAATAAAAATGTCTGGTGACCTATGTCTGAAAACAAATGAAACTACAAGAACAACAACAAACATAGGATATCCTATGGAGCATTTCTACTCTGACACATATGGGGTCAGAATTTACTAGATGGCAAGTCGTTTGCTACAATTTCTTAACAATATTCTAGAATCACTTGGGCCAACAGGTATTTACAAACTAGAAATGAATGTGCCAGATTTCTGTGAGTCCTGGGACAAAAAAAAGGACCACAGTGAAAAGTCATAAAAATTATCAAGTACCTAAACCTTAAAGTAAACTCACTGCCACGGAGTCAGATCCAACTCATAGTGACCCCTCCTTGAGTTGTCAAGGTGGTATCACTGCAGAAGTAGATCGTCCAGTCTTCCTTCCAAGGAGTGGCTGGTGGGTTTGAATCGCCAAGCTTCTAATTAGCAGTCAAAAGCCTTAGGCACTACACCTCCAGAGCTCCTATCAAGTGTCAGCCAAATGTATTTTATGGTTTGGAGGCAATTTTTCCTGTTGCAAAACTTGATCAGATGGATTTATATGGTTAAATAAAATAACACTAAATAAAATGTGTTTCAAAGTTTTTTGTTTTTCATAAGCCTCACACACATATTTAAAAAAAAAAAAAAAA
>NW_006921705.1:4309562-4318586 GCF_000298275.1 Orycteropus afer afer
AAAAAAAAAAAAAAGAGAGAGAGAGAAATACTCAGGTACCTAGAGTTTCTAAGGCAGGGCTCAAGTACCATAGAGAGACATTGAGAGCATCTTCCAGGTCTTCCCAAACCTCTTCTCCAGCCTTGAACCTGCCCTCTGGACCTCAGTATCAAGTTTATTTTATCCCACACCCGTGTTCATCAAAGCCCCTAATTCTAGAATGATTTTCTCCCCACTTCTCTCCTAAAATTCCCACTTATTCTTATAAGACAGAGCTCAATATGACTTTTTGTTTTGTTTTGTTTTAACTTTTCAAACCCTTTCAGTCTAAAGTCTTTGCATGCTTGTTTGTATGCTCCTAGTTCTTGACACTTTTAAATCCGTACTGTCCAATATGGCAGACACTGGCCATGTCTGAGAGTCTCTGGATGGCTCAAACAGTTACCAATAAGTATTTAACCACTAGCTGAAGGATTGGTGATTTGAGCCCACTCAAAAGCACCTGGGAAGCCTGAGCTGGTGACTAGCTTCCAAAAGGTCACATCTTTGAACACCAAATGAGGCATTTCTACTCTGTACACATTAGGTTTCCGACTCTGCCATGAGTCAGAAATGTCTGGACAGCAACAACCAACAACAATAAAGCCATATATGAATATTGAGCACTTGAATTGAGTCTAATATGAAATGAGATGTATTCTACATGTAAATTATAAGTAGGAATTAGAAGGTATGAAAATAAGTAAAATATCTTATTAATAATTTTTATATTAATTACATGTAAATTATTTTTAGTATTTTTTATATAAAAAAATGCTATTATGTTCACCAGTTTCATTTTACTTCTTAAATATAACTACGAAGAAGGTATGGTTGTGTAGTGCCTAAGGCATTTGACTGCTAGCCAGAAAGCTGGCGGTTCAAATTCATCAGCCACTCTTTGGAAGGAAGATTGGGCAATCTACTTCCATAAAGATTTGCTACCTAGGAAACCCAAAGAGGGTTGCTCTGAGTCAGAATCGACTTGATGGCGGCAGTGAGTCTGGCTTTTTTTTTTTTCCTGGAACATTTAAAATAACATATGTTGCTCACATTTTTACTCATCAATGAAACTTCAGAAGCGCACTCATAATAACATTTGTTCACATGATTCTCTTGTTCCCCATTAAACTAAAAAGGTGGTAAAGTACAAGTTCATCAGATATTTTCTGAATCAAATGTACTGTCTAAATACAATCCCTCTCTCTTCTACTTCATTGGTAAATCACAAAAGACTCATAATCTCTATCAGGAAAGGAATGTTTTTCAATTTGAGTTGAGTCTGAGCATCTTTTCCCTGCAGAGAAGCATTAGTTGAGTTTTCTGACATAGCTTCCAGAGTAATTTATCTTTCCTCAAGTCAATTTCTGTTCTTTAGGGCATATTCTAAGACAGTAGATGGTCTCATTTAAAACTTTTTACTGATCTGTATTCTCTCTACATGGGTTAAAATGCTTCTGAGCTTACTGTAGGAGGAAAAACAGAGTAAGGCATCATCATCTTACACTCTTACCCTACCTGGCACACTAAACAGAGCCAACTCACACCACAGGTGCTCTAACACATGTGCAAGGCATTCCAAAAATCTGTTCTACCCCTTAGCTCTTGATGCCTGGATGCTCTATGATCACGCAGATACATAGTGTAACAGAATCAGAGGTTTGAAAGAGACTTTGAAGAGGTCCATCAAGCCCAAAACTGCTCCTGTACATTATTAAATCACATGCTAGCCTAAAGATAAATTCTAACTGTCTATACATACTTAAACATGTTCTGGAACAAATGCCTCATAATTAGAATAGGCAATTTTTTTTGTTTACAACATCTGGAGCAAACTAATCTCTCTAGTACACAAACTGTCTACTAGTATGGAGGATATATTTTAACCTTTCTTGCCTAGAAAAAAATGATGTTTTTAGTCATATATATATTTTATATGAAGAGAATGGGTGGCAAAATTGGGCCTTGTAGATTAAATAGTTATTATTATAAGCTTACTATAAAAACATATCAAAGTTGTAATATTTACATATGTGAAACAAAGTGGCACATTGGGCTGCTCAGCCATGAAGCAGACAGAATAAAACAGATATTTATCTAAATTTGGCTTGACATTATATTGTGTACAATCTTAACTAGTGAAGGCCAAGCTATGACTTTTGAAACATTAACCAACATAAATAATTTGAAAATTAAATATACTTTTAAATGTTAAGGATTGTGGAAAACTCAAATGTATGGTGATAGATCTTAGTACATACAGAGTAATAATTATAATACTACTAATTATAATAATTATTATTACTTGGGGTAAATTTATTGGGCATTTACTATTTGATATAACAGGAACTTATATCTGTTACACTTATATATGGTTTACCTGCATTAACCCTAAGAGATATTCTTACCCCCTTCTCCATAAATATGGAAATTCAGCTTAAGAAAGGCTAAGTCTAGGTGTGGTAGTTAAGTTTGTGCATCAACGTGGCTGGGCAGGTGGATGTAGTATTCCCCATGATGAGACTGGTAATCAACTCCATGGTTGAATCTACTGTCAGCAGCTGAGTAGCTAGCTGCCTGAGGGCTATGGTCTGCTTCCTATATATACACATGCAGAAGCCTTGGGGAACAGTCTCTACCTTATGGTAGGCTTGAAGCCTGCATATAGCCATGTTGTTGTTCAGCAGCCTGCCATGCTCTGCCGACATTGGGACTTTCAATGAACTTGAATTCATGGCCTGCTGTGGGGTCTGATAACATTAGTACTGTGCCTTTTTACTTTTCAACCTTGGACTTGTCAGTCTCAGCAGCCAGCAGCTGTCTGAATGAAGAAAAGCTTCTAGGTCCAGTGGGCCAGGAGCAGGAGGCAGAGCTGAAGCCCAAGGTTGAGGGCCTTTCACCCAGCCCCTAGAGCCTGGTACTTTGAACTCGGATTTAAAGCCTCCAAACTGTAAGAATAAACTCCCATTTGTTAAAGCCATCCAATTTGTTGTATCTTCTGTTAGAAGAGCACAGAGGTAACCAGCACAGTAGGTCACACATATAATCATTAGAAGGTCAGGTCAGTATGACTTCAAAGCCTAGTTCTTTCTACTAACATGTGCTTCTTAAACTGGGGTGAGAGTATAAACTTCAGGTCACCTGAAACAACACTGGCATGAGGCAAAGGTCATGTGTGTTAGGCAAAAGAGCAGGGAGAAAGAAAGTATAAGCCTATAGGAAATAAGTACCTTTCTATGTAATTCAAACACAAATGGGACCAAGAGTGAAAGAAGGGAATAAATGGCCCACAGATAACAATAGTGTCAGGAGGGCTACAATGCTACAAGTTCCATTTTGTGAAAGCAAAGATCACAAAAATCACTTTGTGAGCTACTTTTGGAGAACAGTTAAGAAAGTGATAAACTACTCTAATATGTCCCACAAATTGCAATAAAATTGAAATTCCAAAAACACTATTCTTATAATATTCTATACATGAACCCTTCAATGGTTTTCTACCAGTAAAAATGCAAAACCTCTTCCTCCTCCCATTTTATCCACATTCAATTAAAAGTATCTCTGCAGGATTTCTGGTAAGATGATGGAATATGAAGACAAGCTACACAAACTCTCTTCAACAAAGAAAGAGAAAACAATTGATGGAGATACAGAAGATAATCCCGAAGCCATGAGCTTTGAAAGGATGTATACAGAAATGGATTAGGCACCAATTAGTGGAAAAACCTGAACAAAAACAGGACCTAAGAATAGGCTTTGTTTGCCAAGGATGGGAAGGACATATGGGAGGCTGACAATAGGAAAGGAGATAGGTGGTGAGTGTATAAGTGCTACTAACTAGGAACTGCAGGAGCAAAGCATAGTACCCTACTTACGCAGATAACATACAAAGAAAACAAATATTATGGGCAAGTCACTTTAATATACAATCATCAATTACATAAACACAAAAACATCATAATGCTTCAGACACAACAGAGCAACACAGTCCATACAAAGAAGCAAGATAAAGCAGCAGAAACAAGGGACCAGGAAACAGAGCCAAAACACATCTCTGAGGAAGATACACCATTCGAACTCCCTGATAAGGAATTCAAAAGAATTGTATTTAGGTACCTTCAATGAATTGAGAGACAGATCAAGGAAAACACTGACAAAATTGAGAAAACCCTAGAACAATTCTGAAAGACAATACAAGAACAAAATGACACAATAAAAGAAAAATTGGAAATGATACAAAATCTGCAGACAGAAATCCAGATGATTAATACTAAATTTTAAGAAACAGGTAACATATTGAACAGGCAAAGGAATAGAATTGAATCAATGGAAGACAGAATTAGTGAGGTTGAACACAAATACCTCAATGCTTCTTTAGAAAGGAATCAATCAGGAAAAAAGATCAAAATAAAACAAAGAAAGCCTAAAGTTCATGTGAGATATCGTCAAAAGGAATAACCAGTGTAAATTCAGAATTCCAGAACAGGAAGAGAAAAATAAAACCACAGAGAAAATTGTCAAAGATTTGTTAAAAGAGAATTTTCTTGGTATGATGAAAGACAAGAATGTATCCATTCAAGAAGTACATAGAACCCCAAACAGGATAGACCCCAAAAGAAAATCACTGAGGCATATTACCATCAAACTCACTAAAACCAAAGACAAAGAAAGAATCCTGAAAGCAGCACAGGAAAAACGAAAAGTTGCTCACAAGGGGCAACCAATAAGACTAAGCTCAGATTTCTCAGCAGAAACCATGCAGGCGAGAAGACAATGGGATGGTATATATAAAATCCTGAAAGAGAACAATTTCCAAGCAAGAATTATATATCCAGCAAAACTGTCCCTCAAATATGATGGTAAAATTAGAACATTTTCAGATAAGCAAAAATTAAGGGAATCTGTTGAAACCAGACCAACATTGAAAGAGATGATAAAAGGAGTCCTTTGGACAGAGAACCAACAACAGCCAACAACAACTGACCATTAACACACATGATGACATAAACCAGAAACCAACACAGTTACAGAAATAACCAAAGTAAATAAGCCTACAAGATTGTAAACAGGGAACCAGAGACATCAATTGACAAATGAGAACAACTACAAACCAAAAGGAGCTCTGGTAGCATAGTGCCTAAGGCACTTGACTGCTAACCAGAATCCTGGCAGTTCAAACACAGCGGCCACTCCTCAGAAGGAAGATTGGGCAATCTACTTCCATAGTGATATCACCTCGGAAACCCAAGGTCACTATAATTGAGTCTGACTCAACAGCACATAGCAACAACAACACAAACCAAAAAAGAGGAAAAAAAATCTATACTTATAGAAATTCTAAATGGTAGAGAAGTCAAGACGATTGCAATATAGAATGGACTGTTCTAAAGTTGGGAAGGAAATTATAAATCACAGGGTAACCTCAAAGAAAAATTTAAACCTTCACATCAAAATAAATAAGAGTATCAGCACAAATATTTAGCAAATACTAAAACAGCAGCAGCAAAGGAAGTGATAACATGATTTATAATGAGCTCAGCGCAGAAAATTATATGGAACAAAGAAATCAAACAAACGAAAAAGCATATAACAAAATGAACAGCAACAAATTCATACTTGTCAATAATTACATATGTGACAAGGGACTTATCTCTAAAATTTATAGAAAACTCCAGCACCTCAACAACAAAAAGATTACCAATCCAATTAAAAAATGGGCAGAAGACATGAATAGACACTTCACCAAAGAGGATATTCAGGCAGCCAGCAAATACGTGAAGAAATACTCATGATCATTAGCCATCAGAGAGATGGAAATCAAAACCACAATGAGATGCCGTCTCACCCCAGCGCTAATGGTGAAGTTAACAAGATAGAAAATAACAAATTCTGGTGAGGATGTGGAGAGATTGGAACTCTCATACACTGCTGGTGGGACTGTCAAAGATACAAACACTGTGGAAAACAGTATGGCGATTCCTTAAAAAGCTGAAATTAGAAATACCATTTGACCCAGCCATTCCATTACTAGGTATATATCCTAAAGAAGTGAGAGCCATGACAAGAACAGATATAGGCACACCCATGTTCTGGTAGCATAGTGCCTAAGGCATTTGACTGCTAACCAGAAGGCTGGCAGTTCAAACCTACCAGCCACTTCTCAGAAGGAAGCTTGATCAATCTACTTTTGAAGTGATACTGCCTCAGAAACCCAAGGAGGGGTCACTATGAGTCAGGTTCGACTCAGCAGCAGTGAGTTTGGTCTGATGTTCATAGCAACACTATTTGCAACAGCAAAAAGATGGAAACAATCTGTGTGGCCATCAACAGAAGAATGGATAACCAAACTATGGTACACACACACAATCGAGTACTATGCAACATTAAAGAATAATGTAGAATCTGCAAAACATGGATGAACCTGGAGGACATTACACTGAGTGAAGTAAGTCAATCACAGAAGGACAATATAGTGTTAGTTCATTATTGTAAAAAGTCAAGAAAAGGTTTATATATGGAAGGAAACTTTCTTTGTTGGTTACCAGGAATGGGAGGGGAGGGGAGGGAACACTGGGAAAAAAAATGCATTAACCCATGTCACTTTAGTTTTATGTATTTCACTGTACACAAATAATATTTCAATCAAATGCATTTTTTAAAAAGTATCTTTTCAGCTTCATGTCTTAGCAATCCCTCACACATATATTTTTGCCAAGGGTTCTAATTCCCAGTTTCCAAACCCACCTGTCCTTTCCCTACTTCTGGGTCCTTGCTCCAATTACTTTTCTCTACTTATCACACAGGCCATCAAGACCCAGTTCGAAGACCACTTTTTTTCATGAAGACTTTCAGTTCAGAAGGTTAGACTCTCTCTCTTCACATTTCTATGACATACTGATTGTGTCTCCCTCTTGAATTTTATCGTTCTGTTTTGCCTCATATTGGTCATGTACCTGAGTTATATAAATATTATATTGAATTCTGGGTAGTGAAATTTTCACAATACTCAAAATGCCTGTGGGTGAACAAAGGACTAGATGAAAAGGGAAAATTAACTAAGAAAGGGATGAAATAACTGAGGATATTCAGTCTGGAAAAGACAAAACTACAGACAAAAAACTGCAACTGTCCTAAAATATTTGATCAGTTATTATATTTCAAGTAAATTAAATATTGGCATTTATAATAAAATTAAGGGGTGGCCTGAAATAAAGAGTTGGAAGACATTTACAATGAACATTATGCAGACATTTGTTCTGACTTTTCTATATGTCAAGAACTATGCTGGGCACTGGGGATAAAAAGATAAACAAGAGTCTGTTCTTGCTGTCAAGTAGCTCCTTGCCCTGAAAATTAGCTTTACTTTTCCGCTTTATTTATATGCTCATTGTTTTCTTCCTTTTAATAATCCATCTTAAGCTAACAGCCTCCCCAAACTTGAATCAATACACTAGGTAATGCTTCTGTCAGATTAAGAGGCAATTCCTTCTGACTGGTCTAGGGACAACAAAGACCACCGTGGTAGTCATGTTTCTTTATCAACTTGGCTGGGCCTGGTTGAGTGGCTGGGCAGCTGGTGGTAGTCATTCCCCATGATGAGACTAGCAATCAGCTCCATGGTGCGATCTACCACAAGCAGCTGAGTAGCTGCCTTTGGGATGTGGTCTGCTTCCTGTATATAAGAAGCCTTGGGAATGGTCTCTAGTTTTGGCACACTTGAACCCCACATGTAGCCGTGTCTTTGTTCAGCAGCCTGCTATGCTCTGCTGACCTTGGGACTTACAATGGACTTAAATTAATGGCCTGCCGTGTGGTTTGGTAACATCGGGACTGTGCCTTTTTACTTGTCAATCTTGGGCTTGGCAGCCTCAGCGGCCAGCAGCTGTCTGAGTGAAGAAAAGCCTCTAGCTCCAGTGGACCGGGAGCAGCAGGCAGAGCTGAAGGGTTGAGGAGCTTTTACCCAGCCCCTTAGGGCTTGGCACTTTGAACTTGGACTTAAAGCCTCCAAATTGTAAGAATAAACTCCTGTTTGTTAGGGCCATCCCATTTGTGGTATATTCTTGTCAGAGTGGCACTAGGTAACCAGAACAACCACTATTTGGAATTTATAGGTTTGGTAATTAGCATTCAATGTAAAGGCTACAAGAGTATAACAATGGCTGAATCTTGGATTAAGAAGTTTACCATCAAAGAAGTGCTAAGAAGGACCACCATAAAATGGTGGAGGAAATGCTCATGAATTGGATGGGAAATTGACTTGGATTATTTCAAAGAAGCATTCAAAACATAATATTTTATAGTAAATAAAATATTAGCACAGAGGAAGGAGTCCTAAGTCTCTATCATAGAGTATATGATGATAATTATTTTGAGTTAGCTTCCCGCTGTATGGAGCACTGTAACAAAAGGATAAGAGTTTAATGACAGGCCCTATATCAGGGTGTCAAATGTCTTGAAAAAAGGTGATGTCATTTGTTGACTTAAATAAAAGAAATAATGCTTCAATGTTCCATGCATAAATTAAAGGACTCTTGGGGACTGCTACTGGAGTAGGAAGAGCTAGCTTTTGAAAATCAGGCCTCTGTTGGGACTTTGCCTACAACCCACAGGAGCTGTGTGACCTTGGGCAAGTAATTAAAGTTTTGTTTATCATCCTTTTGGAAATAGAGATAATAACATATGCCCCATGAGACTGCCTGATATCTGAACTAAATAAATTGTGGTAGGTACTCAGCGTGGCAACTAGCACCCAAAACGTAAATTCATTCATTGATGTTATTCAATAATGTTTTGTTGTTGTCGTTGTTTTTTTTTTTTTGCTTTGTTTTGTTTTGTTTTTTTGCCGTTGAGTGGGACTCGACTCGTAGCGACCCCTCTTTGGGTTTCCAAGGCAGTATCACTACAGAAGTGGATTGCCCAACCTTCCTTCCAAGGAGTGGCTGGTGGGTTTGAACTGTCAGCCTTCTGGTTAGCAGTCAAGTGCCTTAGGCACTATGCTACCAGAAC
>NW_006921705.1:4319049-4335654 GCF_000298275.1 Orycteropus afer afer
GAAAACCTCCAGGGCGAGCAGCGAGCTGCTCGCTCCAGGAAGTATATAGTCCGGAATGCCGTTCTTCCAGTTTGTCCCTGGGATAGTATTGCAGGTAGGCCACACCCCTGGGGAAACTCATGTGATTCATTATGGGAACCACCACTCACAACTGGAGTCCAGCCAAGTTGACACGTCTTCAACTATCACAAGCTCCCAAAAAGATAGCCTGGCTAACTGGTGGGGAATAGTGGCCTTGGGTGTGGCAGGTGACTGCCTTAGGCCTGAGGCTATCCCCTAGGCCCCAATGATGTTTTATCATATGTATGTATGTGTGTCTGTGTATATATGTATATTATATATATGTATATGTATATATATATGTGTGTGTGTGTGTATATATATATATATATATATATATAATGTTTTCAGCAGTGTATCTACAGAGAACTGCCAGAAATTCATGCCAGATTCAGAAGATGTGGAACAAGAACAAAGGATATCATTGTTGATGTCACATAGATCTTAGCTAAAAGTAGAGAATATCAGAGAGATACTTACCTGTGTTTTACTGACTACCAAAGGCATTCAACTATGTGCATCACAATAAATTATGGATAACATTGCAAAGAAAGGGCATTAAAGAACACTTAACTGTGCTCATTCAGAACCTGTACACAGACCAACACACAGTCATCTGAGAAGAACAAGGAGATACTGTACAGTTTAAAATCAGGAAAAGAGTACACCCTACTTATTTAATCTGTACACTGAGAAAATAATCCAAGATGGACTATCTGAAGAAGGATGCTACATTAGGATGGGAGACGGACTCATTAATAACTTCCACTATGCAGGTGGCACCATCTTACCTGCTGAAAGCAAAGAGAACTTGAAGCACTTATTGATGAAGATCAAAGACTACAGCTGTCAGTATGGATTATACCTGAACATAAAACAAAACTCCTCATAAATGGACCAGTAAGCAACATCATGATAATGAGAAATGACTGAAGTTGTCAAAGATTTAATTTTACTTGGATCAGCAACCAACACCCATGAAAGCAGCAGTGAAGAAATCACTGCATTGGGCAAATCTGCTGCAAAAGAAACTTTAAAGTGTAAAAAAGCTAACAGATCATTTGAGGACTAAGATGCACCTGACCAAGCCATAGTATTTTCAATTGTCTTATATGATGCCAAAGCTGGACAATGATAAGAAAGATCAGAGAAGAATTGACATCTTTGAATTATGGTGTTAGTGAAGAATACTGAATATACAATGGACTTCCAGAAGAGTGAAAAAATCTGTCTTGAAAGAAGCAGAGCCAGAATGCTCCTTAGAAGTGAGAATGGCTAGACTTTATCTCTGGTACTTTGGTCATATTGTCAGAAGGGACCAGTCCCTTGAGAAGGATTATCATGCTTGGTAAAATAGAGGTTCAGCAAAAGAGAAAAAAAAAAGTAAGACCTTCAAGGTTAGCACCACTTGTTTGCTCTCAGATATATATATTAGAGAGAGAAAGAGAAATACAGATATGGTCAATAAATGTTTGCCCAATGAAAAATGTATACTTTTTCACTCATACATATTCCTGTCTGGCATTTTTAGGTATAAATTTCTCTCAATTCTTCATTTTGGGATAGCCTTTAATTCTCTTATAAACTGGCCTCCAATAATATAATGCTGTCAAACTTCAGAAAAATTCAAGGGTAAATTATTAACCAGATGGTTTGCGATCCTTTAGAAAAGGAAGCAGAGGCTGGGTGGCTATTTGATTTTATTGAGATCCATTTTCAATGGGTTCTTAATATGTCAGAGGGTCTAGATCAAATCAGTGAGGCTCCAGACACAGCACATTTTGGTCGCAACCACCATCTTAAATTCTGGCAAGCTACAGAGATGGGTTTTGCTGACAGCTCTCTTATGGAGACAAAATTTCCTACAGGTTGGCACATTTTGAACAGTGCGCCTAATCCAAAAATATCGGCACATGTTTGGTAAATGTCATTGCACATCTGTGCATAACAACAGATTTTAAATCTTGAATCTCATTAAGGAAATGGATATTACATCTGTAAGTCCTTTTGTCAGTTGGATGAGCTGTATCCTTAAACACTACACAAAGATGTTGGAAACATATGGTTACAGATTTGCTGAAATTCAAGTAAATATCTTTAAAATGTCATCCTAATCACTTTTCCTTACAAGTTGAACTATGTGGCTTCAACTCAGAAATGTTAAGATTTAGTCTTCCTGAGGAAGGAGTTTCCCTTTTCCTAGTCAGTTCTTATATCATACTATTTCTCTTTCTGCCAATGCTATGTCTATATGCCAGAAGCCATATATTTGATGTATTCTTAATTAATCTTATCTCCAGAGGAGGAAAAAAATGAAGCATTAAGATAATATGTCTGTCAGCCCCCTCCTGTATCTCCCCTATAGAACTCACTGCAATGTGCTTAGAAGTTTCCATTCATGTTATATACCTCTACATCACCTCTGTTCACTGCCACCTTAGGGCAAAACTCAACAGCCATAATTTATCCTCCCATTGAAGTCCTTACATAAATATGAAAACAAATGCTTCCATCCAGGTTTCATTAAGAAAGTGTATGACAGAGCTGGTTAAAAGAAATAGATGCAATACTACTTGGCATTTATTTTCCAGGCACTAGTAGGCTTTTGAAATAGAAATTTCCCTTTTTAGCCAATCTCATCTTCAGTAAATTATATGCAATTCTCTAAATTTGGCAGAATTCTGGAAAAAATCACCAGGAAAGGGAGCTCTCTAACTGTCTCCTCTGCTGGCGGATGAAGTAGACAGCATCAAGAAATGTCAAGTGAGCCCAGCTGTTTTACATTTTCAAAACTGTCTGCTTTGGACACATTAGGAGAATGCCATTTCCCTTCTTATGATTTTTCTAGTCTGGAAGATGCGTGATGTTGCAAAGAAAATTGATCATTTAACAATGATTAAAAAATGAGCTTTAATTGATATTGACGCAGAAGTTGGTTGGGCTGTTACAAAATAGGGAAACTGATAGCTCTATGGATGAAAGAACAGCATCACCTATAGTTACAGCATGATCACTGGTTTCTTCAGGACTAAGAAAAAATATGAATGATTTCTAGAAAGATCCTCTGCATAAACACATTAAACACACTAAACAGATTCCCCTTTCTTGCAGTAAGCACTATTTTCACACAATGGCACCAATTGTGAATGCAAGAAAGAATGATATTCCAACTACAATCTAGCTACCTAATGACCTGTACAAATACATAGACAAACAGGTCAGTTGACACATTACTCATCTTCCTCCTCCAGTTCCTTAATTCAAATTTCAGCTGTAACTAGACATATGTCCCTTCATGTTATCTCCTAGCCCATTCCTGACCTCATAAATAATAGGACAGAACAGAGTTATTCTCAAGGCTTATTGTAAAAGGTAATAATTTGTGAGTTTCTGATTTTGAAAGTAAGAACAAAGGGTAACATTTAATTTTTGTATTGACCATGCTTCAGAAATTATGACTTTGATAAACTCTGCCCTTGGTCAGCATAACAGTGTTGGCCCTTCATCAGATAGTGGCAGACCAAGTACAGCTTATTATTCACTCAGAGCATTTAAGGATGTATATTCATAAAAGCAGGACCTCTGGTAGCATAGTGTGTAAGGCACTTGACTGCTAACCAGAAGGCTGGCAGTTCAAACCCACCAGCCAGTCCTCGAAAGGAAGGTTGGGCAATCCTACTTCCGTAGTGATACTGCCTCGGAAACCCAAGGAGGGGTCACTATGAGTCGGGGCCGACTCGATGGCAAATAACAACAACAACAACAACATTCATAAAAGCAAGTGAAGAACGTTGTAAATATGCACAGGAGAGTTACTTCTAAACTCTAGAATCTGGCCACTGCTGAGGCTTGTGTGGATGTGTTTGTACCCTCCTGCAGCATCTCTTCTGGAAGAACCACTGTCCTAGGGGATCCACTCCTAGTGAATACTCCTAGTTCCCCCTCCGTATGTCAGATGCTATCTCTGATCATCCTTCCTAAGTATGTGACCAATTAGGTTAAATTTTTTCAGAAGTTAGCTTGAGTCTGGTCTCTGCCTTGAACCCTAAAAGGAGTACTGGATGTCATATAAACCACTAATTCTGGCATTATCATGGGATCTAGTTCACATATGCATAAAACAGAGTCAAAGCCCAGAAAAGAATGTGGTAATTTACAGAGGGCTTTCATGTATATGGTTCTACCTTTTCAAGACAGCACTTAGATAAGACAATAGAGAATAACAACATTTTATCTTACCAATAGAAAATAACAAGGCTCGATAGGATTTTATAAAGATTATCCACCAGAGGTTGAAAGCTAGCATTTATCTTTTACAGGCCCTTCAAGGGCATTCCCAATTTATAGATCACATAATTTTAACCACAATGACCAAAATGTTGAGATCAATTCGGTACTGATTTAAGATTTACATTTTCCAAATTGTACATTTGGGGTTGTATAACCTTTATACATTGCAAATTATTCTGCAGAATACACATAAATATATATAACAAAAAATGATATTGTAAGTGTACAATTGCATGTCATTAATTACATTCACCATGTTGAATAACCATCATCAATATTCATTTCCAAAAGTTTTTCATCTCCCCAAATACATACTAAGAACCTCTTAAGCAATAACTCCCCTTTCTTCCCCAAGCACCTGGTAATAACTATCAAACTTTTTTTCTATATACTTTTGAGCAGTTTGAATATTTTATAAAGGAGCCCTGGTGATGCAATAGTTAAGTGCTCACTTGTTAAGCAAAAGATTGGTAGTTTAAACCCACCCGCAGCTCTAAGGGATAATTCATATTTCACATAAGTGAGATTATACGATATTTGCCACTCTGTCTGACTTATTTCTCTCAGCATAATGTTGTCAAGGAGCTCTGGTGGTGTAGTGGATAAGGTATTTGGCTGTTAACCAGAAGGGCAACAGTTCAAACTCACCAACTGCTCTGTGCAAGGAAGATGGGGCAATCTAGTTCCATAAAGATTTACAGCCTTGGAAACCTAAGGAGGTTTGCTATGAGTCAAAATCAACTTGCCTTGATGGCAATTAGTTTTTTTTTTTTTTTAAATGTTTTCAAGGTTCATCCATGTCATACCATATATCAGAACATCATTTCTCTTTACAATGAAATAATATGAATATACTACAACTGTACATTCATTCATCTGTTCATGGACACTCAGGTTGTTTCTACCTTAAGGCTATTATGAATAATGCTTTAATGGACATTAGTGTCCAGGTACCCATAATTCTATGTTTAATTCTGTTTTGTTTTGTTACTGGTTTTTCAGTTTCTCTGGTTAGTGTTTTTATAGAGTTTCCTCTTTCCCTTTTCTTTCCTCTTTCTCTTTTCTTTTCTCAGTTCTCTAATTAGGAAAAATGATGAACAAAGATGTTCACAGTCAAGATTATGACCCTATGGAAATGGAGAAAGGCTTATACAAGGGTAAACTTAATAACTACAGACCAGAGCTTGGACTAAAAAGTTGTTTTCTCCTATTTCATGAATTAGTTTATCAATCACTTAGTTTTAATATCGTTTTCTTAGGGTACTGATGAAAAATTAAGGTCCTATTTCTGATGAGAACTTGATATTTTCCTAACATTTTCATATAAAAATAATCAAATTATAATTTTTTAGGCATAAAGGAGGAGGAAAGAATAACAACCTTGGTGAGCAATCCTGATTCTAAAAACTGAGAAGAACATATATTTTAATTAGTCATGGTCTTCACACTAATTGCTCCCCTGTCACAAGATAGCCTTTTTCCATCAATAATATACTTGTCCTTTCAATAATAAAAAGGAGATGAAAGGCAAAAACAAAAAGAGGAAATTTTTTAAATCCCAAAAGCTGACCACTTTAAAGTTAAATTACTGGCAGTCTAATTGTCGCTAATGAAACTACAGTCAGATCTAGACTTGGAATATGTTCCTTATCTAATCAGGAAAGGATGTTCAATACTGTAATCATATTGCCAGGTGAATGCTCAAAAGGAATAAAGAATGTGGGATAAAGGTGGGTTATCAGAGTAGATAAGGCACAGGTATCATTCCATAACATATTAAAATTTGTGAGGTACAGTCAGAGTTCATACTGGCTGCTCCAATAGCCAGCAAAGTGGCAATAATTTCATGACACAGATCAGCTGTAAAATACACTAGACATGATTTTGAAGTATATATATATATTCTAGTTCCTCTAGAAATGTTCCAAGATAAAACTATTCATGATCTTAACAGGTTTAGTTTTGGGTTTTTTGATGTTGTTGTTGTTTTCTTTTGCTGAACTTTGAAAGAGACAATGAACCTATGCTTCCAGTTTGAAACACCACAGCAAACATCAGCTACCACTGAAAATCAGATGGGAGTGCCATATATGGATGCTGCATTGAAACACTACGGGGGAAAAGGTATTCTGTGGATAAAATTAAAGAAGTACACTCATCTCCAAGTCAGGCACAAGGGCATTACAATGCAGGGAGATAAAAAAAAAAAGTTGAAGGACACAATCTTTCATGCACAGCATGCATTTAATCTTTATTCGGCCTCAAGAAAGAGACTCGGTGGGGCAGCTAAGGGAATGATTGCTGTGGAGATGGGGAAGTCAGAGGCCTGTCAAAGGGAAGAATCAGTCAGAGAGGAAAAAACCACATCAGACAACCCAGTATGGGAAATCATTTCACAAGGGGAGCACTAACAGCAGTGACTAAATACAAGGAACTGTCAAAAGGAATGTAGAGAGAGTTACTACCCTGGATGAAAAGAGAGGCAAACACCAGAGGCAACTCTTCCCTAAAGATGGCCACTTTGCAAATGACTGTTAATTCAGTCTATCCCATCTTTGTGAAGAACTTGTGCTCCAATTTTTAGGAGGTTGGTTTGCTTTCCATTAAGCTAAATTGTACTTTTCCTACACATTGATGAACTACTCATTTGCAAAACAAAGGAACTATCCTTTTAATGAAGGCTCCACATTCACCATATCCTTTCACCATATTTATTCAATCTGTATGATGAGCAAGTAATCTGAGAAGCTGGACTATATGACGAAGAATGTGGCATCAAGATTGGAGGAAGAATCATTAACAACCTGCAATTCACTGATGACACAACTCTGCTTGCTGAAAGTGAGGATGACTTAAAGAATATACTGATGAATAATGAAGACTACAGTCTGCAGTATGGATTAAACCTCAATATAAAGAAAACAAAAATCTTCACAACGGGACCAATAAGCAGCATCACAATAAATGGAGAAAAGATTAAAGTTGTCAAAGACTTCATATTACTTGGTTCAACAATCAACACAGTAGAAGCAGCAGTCAAGATATCACACAACATATAGTACTGGGCAAAAGACCTCTTTAAAGTGCTGAGGAGCAAAGATGTCTCCTTGAAGACTAAGGTGCGTCTGACACAAGCCACGATATTTTCAGTCGCCTCATATGCATGTGCAAGGTGGACAGTGAACAAGGAGGACCAAAGAAGAGTTGATGCTTTTGACTTGTGGTGTTGGTGAAGAATGCTGAAAGTACTATGAACTGCTAAAAGAACTAACAAATCTGTCCCAGAAGAAGGGCAGCTGGAATGCTCTTTGGAAGTAAGAATGGCCAGACTTCACCTCACCTACTTTCTTCATGTTGGGATAATTGCAGAGCCCTGAAATTGCACCTGCTATAATTTCACTCTTGGATAAGGGACCATTCCCTGGAGAAGAATATCATTGTTGGTAAAGTGGAGGGTCAATGAAAAAAGGGAAGGCCCTCAACTAGATGGATTGACACAGTGGCTACAATGATGGGCTCAGGTATAGCAAAGATTGTGAAGCCGGCACAGGACTGGGCAGTGTTTTGTTCTACTGTACATAGGGTCACTATGAGTCGGAGATGACTCGACAGCAACAACAAAAACAACCACACTGAAGTACAATTAGTAATATTATTTAAGAATTCTGCCATCTCACAGGAATTAAAGCAATAGGTCTCAAGATTTGAAGAATATCAGAGTCACCTTTAAGGCTTTTTCAACACAGATTGCTGAGCCTCAACTTCAATAGGTCTTTAGTGGGCTGGAAAATTTACGTAACTGATACATTTCCTTGTGGATACTGCTGGTGCAGGGAAAGCATCTTAAAAACCATTGGTCTAAGGAAAAGTAATGAGCATATATATTTCCATGCCTAGGCATAATTGGACCACAAGGAGCAAGATGCAAGAGAATAGCTTACTAACACACTTAAACTTATTGTGACATACTCAAAACCTATAGGAAAAATCAACGAGGAAATTTATTTAACAATTCAATTGGAGTGGAAGATTGATATTTTTTCTCTAAAATTAGATCACTTCTATCAGCAAAGGTCTTAGATCAGTGCTTCTCAAGTTTAATTGTGTGTATGAATCAACTGGGATCTTGTTAAATGCAGATTCTTTCTACAGGTCTAGAGAAGAGTCTCACAGTTGGTCTAACAAGCTTCCGGGTGACACTGATTCTGTTGACAGATGACCACACTTTGAGTAGTGTAACAATATAGCCCAAGTAGGAAAAGTGAGGACTCTGGAACTAAGGTACGTAAGTTTAAGTACAAGCTATCTTAACTTACTAGCTGTGCAATTTGGGACAAGATACTTAACCTCTCTGAACCTGAGTTTCCTCATCTGAAACACTAGATTAATAAAAGTACCTACCTCACAGGGGTGTTGTAAGGATTAAACAGGTTAATATATATAAAAAGAACCATGTTTGACAAAGGATAGGTAGTTAATAAACATCTTTGTTGGTTTGTATACAGACAAAGAAAGCTCATTTGCTTTTTATGAAACGTAGTTGTGTGTTTGCTTCTTACATTTCCTTTACAAACAATGAAAATTAAGCAGTCTTTGTTCAGAGTTGGGTGGTGGCAAGGGTCTACATAAGGTTAAATACTTGATTTGACAAAATTTGTTATCTTTTTACTAGTTGTTACTGAATTTTTTATACTTCTTAAGGCTATATATAGAATAACCCTGTCCCTAAAGATTGCAATAAGGGATTTGTTGTTGTTTTCTGCTCTCTTGGTTGATTTTTATTTTTTGCATTCAAGGCCATGTTGAAAAAAAAATTCCAGTGTATGTATGGGGAGGGGGATGGGGGTTTATGATGAAGAGGCAAAAGATACTTTGTGTAATGTTAGAGACATAACATGATAAAATGGTCACATATCAGATAACTCCTTTTTTGTTTATGGAATGGAATTACAGGAACTTCTAACTCTCTCCACTACTCAAGTTGTCTTACAGCCACTCAGTAGGTAGCATGTTATGCCTCCTACTTTGCTTGCTCTGTCCAGTGGAGAAAGTGTGCTAATTTAAGCTGTGACTACATAAAATCACTGGGACTAGCCCTGGTTTTCTAATAGGGAATATAAAGTTCTGATGAACTAGAGGTATTGGATGGATATTTATGAAGTGGAAAATGGTAGTTTTTCATTAACAATATAAAGATATTTTGGGTACACAAACCACTGCTATTATAATGGTACATTTTGCAATGTCTGTCTGCTTTCAAATGTCGGCATAGTAACACTATTTTTGTGAGGCTGTCAACATTTTATTGAAAGGGTAATCTGGGATAATTGTAGAGCCCTGAAATTGCACCTGCTATAATTTCACTCTTGGCTTTGGAGAAACAGCCTCTCTTAAAATGACAACATTAACAGAACTGTTTTGTAACCAATGGCTTTTCACATCTTCATCGTTCATATCTGAGGTTATGAGTAAAAACAACCACAAAGACACACTAAAACATCCAATGACTAAAACAACTGAGATGGTAAATTGTTAGTTCTTTGTAAAGCAAAACAGATATTTGGCCCTGAAAAGAAAAAGAAAAATATATCAAAAAGGGGAGAATTTTGAATTTTAGTGATAATTTTTCTCTTAGTAGAACACAGTCATTGTTATGAATATCTTAAATACTAATCTGTCCAACAAGGAATTCTTTTCCTGAGAGGCCATTTCCCATATCTGCAGGATGTATGGAATGACTTGAAAGAATTCCAGAATCTTAAAACAAATTTGGCAAATCTAAGAATGACAAACCTGCTTTTCAAAGGTAGACTGGTTATCCTTATTCTATATCAAAGTTTTGTTCTATGACACCTCTTTCACATTAATGAGGAAAATAAAAAGCTACCTTTCTGATTTATAAATAGAATGCAAGAACCCCTGCAAGTAAATACCAAAAAAGCCAAACCCACTGCCCTCATGTCCATTCAGACTCATAGCAACCCCCATTAGGTTTCCAAGGCTGTAAATCTTTATGGAAGTAGATGACTCATCTTCCTTCCACAGAGAAGCTGGGGAGTTTAAACCACTGGCCTTCTGGTTAGCAGCCAAATGCCTTACACACTGTGTCACAAGAGCTCCTTTTCCAAGTAAATAGAGATAGTAAGCTTAAGACCTTTCCAGATTTATGAGAAGAACTCTCCAACCATCAGCTACTATATGCATACAACCTTTAGCCAAATACAATGTCTATCTATCATCAAAATGATTTAGGGAAGATACCGATCAGTCTTCCAAGCCAAACTAATCACTGATTAATTTGAGAAGCTTGTGACATGCTTGTGACTTGACTAGACTCAACCCCACGGACCAGAAATGATTAAAAGTTGCTTATAGTTTTATAATTAAAATGACAAGTTACTAGGTATCTTATCCCTATTATCTGCATAATATTTGCATAAAAATGTACATGAAGATATAAATCTTAATATTTTAGATCCGTAGAATGATACATCCCTACCAGAAAAGTCACCTCAAATATTATACATAAGTATTCTTCTCCCCTAAAAGTGGATAAAAGTACATTGTTTTTGCAAAACTTATTAAGGCAAGAATAAATTTTACATATTCTGTTCAACTTGAAATGGTAAAAAATGAAATAATCTCTCAGTTGTATAGAAGAATCTGGGAGATGCCAAGGGGAGGTATTAGCACCAGTTTTTATTTAAGTAAAAGTTAAAAATACGTGCACAGAATTGATACAAATAGTTGTATTGAGAGAGATCTACATTTTTAAATAGGCCTACTAGAAAAACAGTATTACTTGTGAAAAATGAATAAAATCTAATGTATTCAGCAAGGATGAATACTACACACACATATAGACAGATAGCCATATGTATGTATATATTGTTTTAGATAGATACAGATATAGATATAAAACAAACCAAACTCACTGCTCTCAAGTCTATTCTGACTCTTAGCAACCCCCATTGGGTTTCCAAGGCTGTCAATCTTCAATCTTTACAGAAGCAGACCACCCCATCTTTCTTGCACATGGTAGCTGGTGGGTTCAAACCACCAACCTTTTGCTTAGCAGCCAAACACCTTAACCACTACACCACCAGAGCTCCATATACATATGTATATGTACATGTATATGTGTGGTGTGGCAAATTACATGGTATGGCTCTTCTAGCCATAGTCTTGGTAACTCCCACTTTTCCCTGAGACACTGAGTACCTGACTATTAAAGTTATCCACCTGGTGTATTTCTGTTTGAACAGCAGGAAGTAATTTTCTGGGACATTCACTCTCTCTCTCTCAGGTGTGCAAAACTCTGATATTAGGATTGGTTGGTTTGGACCACTCTGCCAGGGTAAAAAGGAGCCCTCCTAGAGTCAGAAAGAGTCTCTCTGGCTGCTGGCTGAGAAAAATGTAGTGAGAGAAACACATTGCTGAGAGACATGAGAGAGACATGCCGCTGAGAGACATGCTGCTGAGAGACATGAGAGAAATGCACTGCTGAGAGACATGCTGCTGAGAGATGTGAGAGACATGCACTACTGAGAGAGATACATGCTACTGAGAGAGACTGAGAGACCGTCAGCTGAGAGATGGCTGGCTGTGAGAGACTAAGCGTGTTCCTGAACTTGAATTACAGCCTGTTGCTTCCCTAATAAACCCCATAATCTGTGAGTTCGATGTGGTCCTGGAATGAATTATCGAGCCCAGCAGTGAGGTGGTGGGTGTCAAGATTATTAAGAGGGTTGGAGGGTGGCAGCATGTCTGGCCTCATAGGAGCAGGCACTGGGCTACTGATGGTGATTCTGTCTTCCTCTTATGGAGTTACAGGTCAGAAGATGCTGCCTCACTGTCCCTTTAGCAATATGCATGTGTGTGTATATATATATATGTAGATACCTATGTGTGTGTATGTGTGTATACACTGTGAAATACCTAATACACATTATTGAAAAAATTCTAACACTATTACATACCGTTGCAACTCTTATAGTTCTGTTTTCCTCATCTGTAGAATGGGAAAAAATATAATTCACCGTATTTATCTGAATTCAATGAGAAAATGAATGCAAAAGCACTTGGAATATTGCCATGTACAATACAAGCACAACTTCATTGAAATGCTTCTTAATCAACAGCCAAAAGCCTGTATTGCTTATGCTTTACATTTACACAGAGGTCTTACACATTTTCTCAACCTCAAAACACTTGTGAAGGTAGGTCACATAGGTAAGACTCAATACTATTTTGTCAATAAGGGACTGAAGACAGATGAGTGTGTGATCTGCCCAGTGTCTCACTTGGGACCAGCACTCAAGCTGTATTCCAGCTTGTTAACTATTATTTCCACTGTAGTATAAAACCTTATAGAAAGCATCAGCCCTCTTAGAAATTCCCATGTTGAAATCTTTGGAGAAAGTGGGTCAGGGAAAAGACGAAAAACTCTATACTAAGGATCCAGCTTTTATTGGGATACAGTACACAGCTCAGTTACAGCCTCACTAATCCAGAGGTAAAGTAGGGTACAAATTACTGTTCATTTAAAATCAACCCATAAAAAGCTACCTTCCAGCTTGATGCAAGACTGCACCAACAGGAGAGTATGTTAAGAGGAAAAGCCTATCTATTTTATAAAATTGGATTATAAATTAAGTTTTTTCCTCTCTATACTTGGAAGATCAGATTATACAAACTGGAAATGGGACATTTGGACTAACTCAAGTATGTGTTGAAACAGAGGAGATATCAAAACCATGTTCACTGCATCACCCAAACTTCTCTTCTACTGATCATGATTTTCAATTGGTTTCAAAGACCAAAATAGCTTTTCCCAAGACAACTCAATTCACAAACATTTGCTAACATAATATGAAGTATCAAAACATCAAAATCAATAACCAGGAAATGACTGAGACAGGCAAACCACAATGAAGAATTGTAACCCGTGGCTCTTCCTGAGCAAAAGCAGTTAGAAAGCAAAGCCAGGTGCCACCTATCAAACAACAGTAAACCCTGCAAGCAACAGCTGTGGCCATTAGTGTGGAGAAATCATAGATAAATATTCTGGCTGGACCAGAAGGAGGGTCCTATCTTCAGTCATTTCTGTTCACACAAGGGAAAGGATTGTCAAAGCCTTGTGATGTATTTAATGAGATCATATTACATTGGTTCAATAATAAATTTTTAAGTTAATGAAAATAAACAGTGCTATGCTAGAAAAGTATAATCTTTAGGGTCAGAATGCTGGAGTCATATGTTGATTTAATCAATCACAGTTAATAGTGGTGAGAGAGCTGGATAGAATCTAAATTGGAATTGGAGTCTGGCTGCATTTGAATTGATGTCTCCTAGGTATGTATATCATAAGCTGATTTCCAAGGCAGAAAGAGGTCCATAAGGAAGAGTTTTATGTATCATCACACTAAAAAAGAAAAAAAAAAAAAAAAAGGAAGATGGAAGGGTCTATTTCCCAACTGTTGTTGGACCCTCAAGTCAATTTCCACTCACGGAGACCGCATATGACAGAGTAGAATTGTTGCACAGGGCTTTCTAGGCTGTAATCTTTACAGGAGCACATCACCAGGTCTTTCTTCTATGGAGCCATGCTGAATGCATTCGAACCTCTAACCTTTTGGTTAGCAACCAATACTGTAACTTTTGCACCATCAGGGCTCCTAATTAGGGCAGCCATACAGTTCCAACTAAAATATAAAACCATGTACAAAAAGGACAAGAAGGCCACATCTTCTGACCTCCTCTAATCCCACAAAAGGAAGACAGAATCACCATGAGTAACCCAAGGCCTATTACTGCAAGGCCAGACATGCTGCCTCCCTCTAGCACTTTCACCAACCGTTCTTCCCAAAGCACCCACCCACCTCTCTCCTGGGTTTGATAATTCGCTGCAGTGGCCACACAGAACTCTCAGATTATGGGGTTTATTAGGGAAACACCAGGCTACATACAATTCAAGTTCAGGGAAAATGTGCAGTCTCTCTCCCAGCCCACAGTCTCTCTCCCAACAGTCTCTCACAGTCTTTCTCCCAACAGTGCGTGTCCCTCAGTGTCTCACTCGGCAATGCGTGTTTCTTGCATCTCTTTCCCAGCAGCGCATGTCTCTTTCAGCAGCAGATCTTCCTCCACCAGCAGTCAGAGAGAGTTCTGCCTCTAGGAGGCCTCCTTTTGAGCTTGGCAGAGTGGCCAAACCAACCAATCATAACATCAGAACTCTAAGCACCTGAGAGAGAGTGGGAACCTCCCAGAACATTGTTTTGTGCCACTCCCAACAGAAATACTCCAGGTGGACAATTTTAGCAATCAGGAGCTCCTCAGTTGCTCATAGAAAATCCCACTTTGGAGTTTACAAAGACTTATGGGTAGAAAAGCCACACAACGTAATTTACTACACTGCACCACGTCAAGAAATTTTGTAGCTAAGCATCAAACACGCTTAAGAGTGCATAGTTCATGACCAGGGATGAGCAAGGGCACTAGGAAACTATGCACTCCTGAGCTACTATTTTAACTTAATGGTTCTTTTGTGGGAATATAGGGTAAATATTGGGCTTTCTGATTAAAACACAGACAGTTGCTATCCCAGCCTTTGTTTAAATCCCTATTCCATCTATTCTCCATCTTCATCATAAGAGCCCTCACGTACTTTTTTTTCCATTGCAAAGGGAAAATCAACAATCTTCACATTAATTTCAAGAAAAAATAGGTTCCTATTCTGTGTTCATTTGAATAGCTCTTTATACTATTAAGCAAAATATATAGACAAGCCCTCTGAAGTGTTTACATTTGGATTACTTTATTAAGATCAACACTATCCTAAGAACAAGGAGTAGATGCTTTGCTTGTCCTGATATTTCCCAGAACAAGGAAAAACTTTTCCAGAGACAAATGTCGTATCTAGTGTTAGAATTGCAAGATTATTTCTGAAATTTTTTGAATTACTACACTTTTCTTGCTTTCAGCTACAGGTGATTGAGAAAAACTGAAATAAACTCTCTAATTAATCCACCACATATTTTCTGATAGAATTAAAAACTAAACACAACTCACGTTTTCTTTTTTAATCTTCATTTTAAATTAATCTTTATTCTACCAGACAGATAAAATTGGCTGTGAAAAACAAAGCAAGGCACTGGAACAGCATCTTCTGGATCCTGCAGCCCTAGAGGCACCTAGATACAGCATCCGGAGCAGGGATACAACCTTCTGCGGTAGTCAATGGTATCAGTTGTAGTGGTGGGTGCAAGCGTCACACATGCTGGCAAAAAGCCAGGAATGAACAGGTCAGAGCACCCCAGGATTACTCCTCTCATAAAAAGAAATTATCCCAGGGTCTCCTGGACAGATCTAATTATGGGAAACTCAACCAAATGTGGGCTTTCGTGCATGGTGTTCAATTCTAAATCCTCACAGGCTGGCACGCTCTAGGAAATGTGATATTCTATCGTGAGCAGTCTACTTTGGCAGGCTTTGGGGATACCAAGAGAGAAAAGCACAAACCTGGCTATGAAGAAACCTGTAGTCTACTACTCTGCTCTGGTGGCATAGTGCCTAAGGCATTTGACTGCTAACCAGAAGACTGATGGTTCAAACTCACCAGCCACTCCTCAGAAGGAAGGTTGGGCAATCTACTTCTGTGGTGATACTGTCTTGGAAACCCAAGGAGGGGTCACTATGAGTTGGACCTGACTAGCAGACAGTTGATACAGACCACCCAATCTAATCATAGAAGCTCAGAGTACCAAGTAAACCATAAGATTGAAAATCCATTTTAGAGGGAGCAAAGGATATTTTCTGAGGTGAAAGGGTGAAGAGTAATTCCAGCACTTTCTAGGTATGTTACCTAACACAACCAAACTGAATGTCAAGTGCTTCTTTGTAAAATGAGCATAATAATGCTTATCTTGCCTGTTATTGTGAAGATGAAAGATTATATAAGTAAATCACCAATAAACCCAAAACCAAACCCACTGCAGTGGAGTAGATTCCAACTTGATGGCAACCCCATGTGTTACAGGTACAATTGCTTCATAGAGTTTTCTTGGCTATAATTCTTATGGAACCAGATCAACAGGCCTTAGTTCCATGGTGCCGCTGTTGTTGTTGTTGTTGTTGTTATGTGCCGTCGAGTCGGACCCGACTTACAGCGACCCCTCCTTGGGTTTCCGAGGCAGTATCACTACAGAAGTAGATTGCCCCATCTTCCTTCCGAGGAGTGGCTGGTGGGTTTGAACCACC
>NW_006921705.1:4335754-4358704 GCF_000298275.1 Orycteropus afer afer
TTGAACCACCAGCCTTCTGGTTAGCAGTCAAGTGCCTTAGGCACTACGCTACCACAGTTCCCATGGTGCCGCTGGGTAGGTTCAAATTGTCAACCTTCAGGTTTGTAGTTGAGCACAAATTGTGTGTGCAACCTAATGACTTTAAATGCTGCTGTTATTAGGTGACATTGATATTTAAATCCTAGGAACGCCATGTGATGGAGCAGAAATGCCCCATAGGTTTTTAGGCTGCTTTATGGAAACAGATTGCCACATCTTATTCCCTAGGAGCTGCTGAGTGGGTTCAAACCTTTAACCTTTCAGTTAGCAGCCAGGCTCTTAACCATTACACCACCCAAACTGAAAAAACAAAAAACTCACTGCTGTCAAGTTGATTCTGACTCATAGCAAGCCAATGGTACAGCGTAGAACTGCATTGTAGGGTTTCCAAAGCTGTAAATCTTTATAGAAGCAGACTGCCATGTCTTTCTTTCACAGAGCAGCTGATGGATTCAAACTGCCAATCATTTAGTTAGCAGCCATGCACTTTTACCACTGAGCCACCAAAAAAACAGAAACAAAACTCAAGCTTTCTTCTGTGGAGTGGCTGATGGGTTTGAACCACCAACCTTTTGGTTAGCAGCCAAATGCCTTAACCACTATATCACCAGAACTTCTTACTGAGCCAGGACTCCGTAAATCATCAATAAACCAAACAAAACCAAGTGCTATCAAGCTGATTTTGACTCATATAGACCCCGATCCAACACAGTAAATCTTACAGAAGTAGATAATCTCATTTTCCTTCTGTGAAGCAGCTAGTGGGTTTGAACCATCAACCTTCTAGTTAGCAGTCAAATGCCTTAGGCACTATACCACCAGAGCTCCTTAAGTCATCAATATTGTTGTTATGTGCCATCGAGTTGGACCCGACTCATAGCGACCCCTCCTTAGGTTTCCAAGGCAGTATCACTATGGAAGTAGATTGCCTAACCTTCCTTCCAAGGAGTGGCTGGTGGGTTTGATACGCCAGCCTTCTGGTTAGCAGTCAAGTGCCTTAGGCACTATGCTACCAGAGCTCCCTAAATCATCAATAGTACCTGTCAAATAGTAGGCACTAAAAAGGCACTTAATACTATCTTATTATAGTGCTAATTAAACTATTATTTTATCAGTCTAGAACAAAGTTGTATAAATTATAAATCAATTAACTTCAAATTAAACTGTAACATGCTATTTGCCCTTTTGAGAGTATTAAATAAGCTAATTACTAGATTCATTGGATTACAGCTCAAATACTTGTTTTATTCAAAACAATCGCAGTCTTTTTCCTAAGTGTCAAGTGGAGCCTCCTTAAAACTTCCAATAGCTTCTCTGGCACAGGTTTTCCAAACACCCAACAACAAGTTCACTCTCACCTTCACACACGGACCCCTGGATTTTAAACATATTGTAATCATTAATTTGCTGTTTTAATTAATTTTTTTAATGTACTAATTTATACTGGATTTTTTCAAATTGAGAAAATATTCCTCAGGCACCAATTACTACTTCAGTATTCATCTGGTTCTAAAAACTACCCCTGTATGTATAAATATATACTGCCATCAAGTCAATTCCAATTCATAGCAACCATAATTATGTTTCTAAAGCCATAAATGTTTGCAGAACCAGACTGCCTCATCTTTCTTCCACAGAGTGGCTAGTCAGTTTGAACCACCAACCTTTTAGTTAGCACCCAAATGACTTACCAACTACATCACCAGAGCTCCTACTCCAAGTCTAGACAGTCACAATAATGAAGCATCATTAATGACAGATACTCTATTTATTTTTATCAAATACAATAAACAATTATAGCATATTGAATATGTTTATTTTAAATTTTAGCTTTAGATATATCTTCTAACATAATATTGGTCATTTTTATGGCATTAATTGAAGGTCAGTATCTGGGTAAATAAACATTTCACCTGGAATTATCTCATTTAAGGAGCTCTGGTAGCTCAGTGCCTAAAGTATTTGACTACTAACCAAAAGGTTGGTGGTTCAAACCCACCAGCCTCTCCACAGAATGAAGATGGGGCAATCTACTTTTGTAAAGATTTGCCACCTCAGAAACCCGATAGGGGTTGCTATGAGTTGGAATGCACTCAGTGGCAGTGGGTTTGTTTTGCTGTTTTTTTTGTATTTCGTTTAATGCTCACAACTCTCTGAATCAAATGTTGTTATTAATATCTTTTTGTTTCAGTGTGAAAACCAATTGAGAAAAGTTGAAAAACTTGCTCAAGATTGAAAAATGAGGCAGTTGGTATTTAAACTAAAATAAAGGCATTACAAAGCAAAGAAATTTTTGAGCAAATAATAAATATACCAAAACCAACCAACCAACCAAACAAACAAACCTGCCCCCATTGAGCCAATTCTGACTCATAGTGACCCTTTAAGACAGAGTAGAACTGTCCATTGGGTTTCCAAGGTTGTAAATCTTTATGAAAGCAGACTGGGTCATCTTTCTCCCATAGACCAGCCGGTGGGTTAGAAGTGGTAACAATTTGGTTAGCAGCCACATGCTGAATATTTACCCACTAGAACTCCTTAGTAAAGAATATGAGGGTAATAGTGAAGAGAGAGAAGGAATGAAAATGGGGGAAGTGAAAAAGTGGGCTCCTCAGTAATATGAAAGAAGGTGCTTCTTGGGTCCACAAAATCACTGACTCACTCTCCATCATGCAATCAGTCAGCAACTACACTTATAAATTGAAAATGTCCATGTGATGAGGTCCTTTACAGTAGAAGAATGTGATCACTGTAGGAGTGTCCAACTGAAACATCAACTTAGCTGTCCTAAATGAAGATGAGCTAACTTCGTCTTTTGACTTGAACTACTCTCATGAAGTAAGTCAGGCTACCTTAAAGACACATGAACTCTTTTGGACCATTGTGGTACTGGTGTATAAAACAACTTACTACATGGCAGTCTGGTGACTGCAAGGATAGATTTTCTGTAAAATTTATTACTTGAAATCATAATGACATATCATAGGGTAAAGAGCCCTGGTTGCACAGTGGTTAATGCTCAGCTGTTAAACAGAAGGTCGATGGTTGAAAAGCACCAGGTGCTCTGCTGGAGAAGGATGCGAAAATCCTATGATGCAGTTCTACTCTATCCTATAGGGTCACTGTGAATCCTAACTTATTAGACAGCAATGGGTTTTATTATAGGATAAAACAATTTCCACCAGGAGCAGCTCTGTAACACAGAGACCTTTTCTTGATACAAAAGTAATCAAGATCTCCAAACAGCTATTTAACCAAAAAATATTAATCTGAAACATATTTTTTAATTACAGAAATATATCATAGCAGAATATCCTTCTGAGAAAAAGTTAAAGAAAATGAAATGAGTAAATCAAGACATTAATAAAATAGGAAATTGAGTAAAATTTATGCTTAGTCACTAATGATATAATCAACCAAGCAAAGCTTAATGTTTTGAAAGAAGTTTATCTTGGGTTTGTATATTGCCATCTGCACATTAATTTTACAAGCTTCCTAGGTACATCATGAAATATGCATCTCATCAATGTCTTATACAGTGTTTTAAACTGATTCGTTTTTTAAAAAAGAACATTTTTTTTAGAAAATCTTTGGGACACAGTTTTATAGCACTAAGCAGTTTTTGTGCCAAATGCAATTACTTCTAAATAATCCTTCAAATAAAAATGCGTAACACTTTAAAATTCAAGGATTGGGCCATTATCACCAATTTACTTGATATTCTTTCATATGATAAACATTCACTTTCAAAATAAATAAATAAATATGAATGTGTGAAAAGTAACCATACTACACTTCAAAAAAAATCTTTGTTGTACTTCTTAAAGTGTGGTTTGGGTTCAGTTAAAATTTTAAATTGAATCTATGTTTTGGCCTTTGAATTTAAATCATCTGGGAAAGACAGTAAGGTGGTACTAACCACTCAACTGTTCACAGAAGCTTATATTAGAATATTTGAACGTAATATAGCATAAGGGGAAATATGGAAATCTCCTCAGTTTTCTTATGTTTAACCCATCTGTAATAAGTACACCAAGAAGAAGAAAAAAAATGTAATACGTTTTCTGTGAGGCAAAGTGATATTAAAAGTATAAAAATATATATGGGTCATAAAGTCAGGTTTATTTTAACCCATAGAAGCCTCAGCATAAATCATAATTCAGCTACTTTTGGTCATGAGAACATGGGGCAAGTAAGTTAAGCCTTCTTTTGTTTCTGTGTGCGCATGAGTGCGTTCTAACTCACAGCCACCACGTGACAGCGTAGAGCTGCCCCAGAGGATGTACTAGGCGTCATCTTTACAGAAGCAGGTCGCCAGGTTTGTCTCCTACAGAGCCACTGAGTGGGTCTGAAGTAGGGCTTCAAATCGGAATGGAATTAAAAATTGAAACCAAAAAAATTATGAAATTTTCACTGAAATGAAACTGAAACCTGAATTAAAAAAAAAAAAAAGTTATCCTGAATCAAAATCAAAAATTGTTATTTTATTTTACTTTGCTCTTCTATTTTCAATTCAATGACGATTTTTAAATTGTAAGCAAGACCATTGGACCATTTATGTTTGATTTGCATCTGGCGCCCATGTATACTGTATGCTAAATGCCTTCTCTGGCACACAGCTGGTAAGGGCACAGTTCATTGCTTTGGCAAGCAACGTTACACAGCTGCAGCTGTGGGAGATGACTGGTGTTATGGGAGTTGATTCACAGGCCAGTCAGAATTCGTGACTTCTGCTCCATCCTTGACCTCTCTCACAGTATTGGGAGCAATGCCTACCAAAGATGTGGTTTCTCCTGGGTACAGTCCCTAAAAAAACTAAAACTAAAAAAGGGAGCTCTGGTGGTGTAGTGCCTAAGGCACCTGACTGCTAACCATAAGGCTGGTGGTTCAACCCATCAGCCACTCCTTGGAAGGAAGATTAGGCAATCTACTTCCCTAGTGATACCACCTCAAGAACCCAAGGAGGTGTCACTATGAGTTGGAAATGACTTGACAGCATTGAGTTTTTTCTACATCTTTATGAAGCTCATTTTCCTCAACCTGGCACACAAAATTTTTTTAAAACAGAAACACACAATTTCAATCACATAATTCCCTTCCTAGAGCATCCCTGATGCACATTTAAGAAATGGTAGAAACCAAAGCTTCTGAGTGTCCTGAATTAGCCCAAGCATTCTTATTCATCAAGGTTCTGTGAGTCTGTGAAAATCTTTATTTGTTAAATTATATTATATTAATTTTATGAGATTTTTTAATCAAAGGATGTTTTAAAGAAACAGTTTATTTTGTGCTTTGCAAATATATTTTAATTTTATAAAAAGAGAAAATGTTGAAGGAAGCCAACTATAGGATAAATCAAGGTAAAAATAGAAGCAAAGCAGCTAAAATAGGGCAATTGATCAGGAAAACTAAGCAATAAAATAAGCTTTGTAATGTATAACTGGAACATTCATTTTTGAGGAAAAAAAAACGGTAAGTCATGAATTAAAAATTAATTTTATAAGGCCTGTTCTACTGAAAAGGAGCTCTGGTAGCACAGTAGGTAAGGCATTTGACTGTCAACCAGAAAGCCAGCGGTTCAAACTCGCCAGTTGCTCTGAAAGACAAGGATGAGGCAACTACTTTTGTAAAGATTACAGCCTTGGAAAACCTATGGGGGTTGCTGTGAGTCGGAATCAATGGCATGGCAGTGAGTTTTTGGCTTGCATCTACTGAAAACTTAATTTTTACTAAATGGTACACTGTATTTCTGACGGGAGCTCTGGTGGCCTAGTGACTAAGGCTAACCAGAAGGCTGGTGGTTCAAACCCATCTTCCACTCCTTGGAAGGAAGACTGGGTAATCTATTTTCCTAGTGATATCGCCTGGGAAACCCAAGGAGGTGTCACTATGAGTCGGATCCAACTCAACAGCAGTGAGTTTGTTTGCTTGATTTTTGGTATATTTATACCAGTTACTATCATATGCTGTGTGAACCCCAAAGCAAAGGAATGTTAGATTGAAGAGCAAAGATAATCAGCTAAGTTCCTTTCCGATCTTTACTTTCTTTGTCAATCATTCTATATAACTGAGGAAATGAAGTTTTAGCCAATAAATCTCCACTTGCCCATTTAATTTCAAGGGACGTTTTAAATATTACTGGCATTGGCCAGTAGCGTCTAGCCTAGGCTTGTGATATGTTTCCACTGAAAACTAATTCGTGATTTGAATATCTGTGTGCATGGTATTTTTTTTTTTTTTAAGGAAAAGTCCTTTAAAATGGATTAATGAAGATGACACTTTTTCTCTGCAAGAAAAAAAAAAAACAGAAAATTTAGAATGACGAAAACAGAAATTATATTTCCACCAGCAAAAATAAGCACTGCTAAAATTTTTATGTGCACATCTATTCATATGTCTGTGTAAGCATATTTACAAAATTGTGATGTAATTCATACTGTTTAGGTGATTTCTTTCACCAAATGTGGATCTGATTCATTCTTTCTAACTCAGTAAATACTGTTTGTTTCTTCGTTCTCTAACTTAAGTCTTACTGATTTTTGTTATCTCCAATGTTGCATTATTAAACAAAAAACAAAACTGGATCTCTGTGGAGACAGAGTGAAATCTCTGAGAGCAGGAAGCGGAAGGATCTGCCTTGCTTTCCTGAGTTTCACAAGTTTTCTGTTTTGAGAGGGTGCAGTCTTACTACTTTTCTATCACTCATTTGAGTGAAAAATATTTGAGCTTTTCTTCTCTGACGGGTTTCTGCTTTACACAGATTCTGGCTTTCACAGGTTTTACTGTATATCCTTGATACTTGCTTAATGCTAAAATCCCTCAAAATGGAACTGCTACATCAAATGACTTGTAAGTGTTTGACATACACCATCAAATTGCCTTCTAGAAAGCTTGCCTCAGTTTCAGTAGCCAGCAGCAGGTTTATAAGCCTACTCTTAACTTCATCCACTCTCCAACACTGATATGTAATTCTTGTTAATATCCTATGAATATTATTATTGAAGGTAACTTGAAAAAGGCATGTCAAACCAGTATTTCTATCTTTTAAGGGTGTAGGAGTTCTGGTAGCATAGTGGCTAAGTCACTTGCCTGCTAACCAGACGGCTGGCGGTTCAAACCCACCAGCCACTCCTCGGAAGGAAGGTTGGGCAATCCTACTTCCGTAGTGATACTGCCTCGAAAACCCAAGGAGGGGTCGCTATGAGTCGGGGCCGACTCGACGGCACATAACAACAACAACAACAACAAGGTCTTATTAGTAACAGGTGGGTAAAAACAAAACAAAAAACCAGCAATGTAGTCAACTCTAATTTCTAATCTTTTTTGAGAAAGGAAAAGCATCGTTAACAGAGCTTCTTGGAACCCTGAAGTAATTACTGCAGTTACATGTGCATATAGAATGTCAGGGATGATTAAAGACATTCCTGCAAGCTGGAGAGGGAGAAAGCCAGGCCATGAATCATGGGCCCAACGTTCTATGTGTGGAACTGCCTGAAAGGTCAGGACTGGATGTATACTTCAGCATCTCATGAGATAACAGTCTGTTCTTCTATTCTTAGTGCACCGTACACCCATGCTTTATTGTAATCTGAAATCCAAGCTTGGCATAATTTATTTATTTGATGATGTTACTGAAAACAGCAGAGGTGACTATCTACCATCATTTTAAACACAGATTATAAGGCCAATTGTGTAATAATAGCAATAAAGACTTAGAAGGAAATAACAAGAAATGGAGGTAAAGACTTAGAAAAGAAGAAGGGAGATGAAACTGAGAAATGTTAAGTCAAGAAGTAAAATATCAGAACTTTCAATGTCAGTACCTTGGACTGACATTTACCTCCCAGGAACCAGAGGACAGGCAACAAATTCTGAACATGTTTCCATGAGCAACCTATTCATGTTAACAGGGAAAAGAGGGAGAAAATAGAAAGAGAAGTGATTAAAGCAATAGTCATTGTCTACTCAGAAGTACTTTTTGAGTAAACGTTTGTCTCTTATAGCCTAGCTTGGCAGTCAGGCCAAATGACAGACTAAAGCTGTATTTTCTGAAGAATAGATCTCTATCAATTAAAAGCATCCATAAGAAATTGCTGATTTTTCTTCCAAGTGATTGCTGGTCCCATGGTCTGGTCACAGCATGTATCTTTCTACACAGTGATGAAATCACAATTACAACCACTCTCCTGCTATGCTGCATGACTCTTTCTGCTCATGAGTGGATTTCTTGGGGGAAATGGAGAAAGGATCCTTGCAACAAACAAACAGCCTAAGAAGCCTATTCTATAGAATTAATTTGACTAGGCACATTTCCTAAGGAGCTCTAGTGGTGCAGTGGTTAAGGCATTTGACTGCTAACCAAAAGGTTGATGGTTTGAACCCACCAGCCACTCCATGGAAGAAAGATCAGGCAGTTTGTTTCTATAAAGATTTCTGACCTGGGAAACTCAATGAGGGTTCAAGATGGGGCAGAATTGACTGGATGGCATTGAGGTCTTTTGGGGGGAAAGGGGGGTCAGATCTTCTTGAGACCAATAGTTCAAATGTACCAGATTTTTTGGTTCAGGCACTAGTTCTTCTACAAGCACCTATTTTGAAGGGTGATATTTTAAGAGCTATTTTTAAGTAGACGAAAGTGTGTAAATAGTAGGTTTATTTTGGAAAGATTGACACAATAAGATTTTACATCTCTCTAAGAAAAACTATCAAAGACCTTATATATGAAGCTTGCCATATTTTATTTGCTGTAGGAAATCCATCCAAAAAGTCTAAAATGGAAATTTAAAAAAAAAAAAAATGACATTGAAAAAGAGATCCATTTCCAAAGAGGGTTGATATGGCATGTTTTTTTTTTTTTTTTTTTAATGAAAAAGTCTGGGTCAAAGCAATAGGCTATAATGACTAAAGACTATTTAGTCTGTGAAATCCTACTTTGAAAGAGACAAATAATACATAAGACACATCTCAATATAGGATTAAAAATATCAATGAGAGTAATTGCAAGGGATTCAAAGAAAAATGTACAATGATTACATAAATGTAATCATTTTGGATTGACTCAAACATTTAATTTAAGCTTAATTTCTATCATGTAGCCTCCCAGTAACTACATTTTTATTTCATATATGTGTAGTATGGTTGACAATGGAGACTTGAAAAGATAATTTGTTCAGTTCCCTGAGTGTAATATAGTAATTCTAAAATCTGAATGTAAACAAGTATCTTCCAGGGAGTCCTTTAGCTGCACACTTAAGGCCCCATCCCTAGGACTCTGATTCAATGTGTGTTTAATGTAGGACCAAGAAACTGGCATTTTGCACAACCACTTCAGCATGTATATTTTGTTCTTACTCTCACCATTACAGGGAGAGGCACTGACTGCTTAATAAATATCTAGATTATCCAGAGCAAACCTAGCTTTGTGAAAAATCTCAAAGCACAGGCATTCTACTAACTCTGGTACTTCACTATTGGTTGTTATCTCTCAAATGGTAAAATATCCTCACAGGCATCAACAAAGGAGTTCTGGTGGTGTAGTGCCTAAAGCATTTGACTGCTAACTAGAAAGCTGGCAGTTCAAAACCACCAGCCACTCCTCCGAACGAAGATTGGGCGATCTACTTCCGTAGAGATACTGCCTTGGAAACCCAAGGAGTGGTCGCTATGAGTCGGATCCAACTCCACAGTAGTGAGTTTGGTTTTTTGTTTGGTCCATCAAAAAATGTCTAAAATTAATTTAAAGCATGGCACAACTAATTAAGAGTCCGTGTGGGCCGCATTTTTTTTTTTCTTTTCTTTTTTAACTCATAGTACTCAAGTACGTTTTCTTTGGTGAGTAGTTTCAGCTCTAAAAAGCATTTTAATCATTTGAGCTAGTTAATCTCATCAAGACTATTCTATATTTCAAAACTCAATCTCATGCCATCTTCTCTTCCTTCCCCTGACAATAGTTTAAAATACAAAATATGCTTAAAGAGCACCATGTAGAACCCACTGTCTTAGAGACTATACCCACTCATAGTGACTGTTTTGGTTCTCCAGTGCTGCTCTAATGGAAAATACCACAAATGGGTAGATTTTAAAACAGGAGTTTATTCTCTGACAGTTTTGGAGCTAGAAGCCCCAGTCCAAAGTGCCAGCTCTAGGAGCTGGGTGAAGGACCTTTGACCTTGAGCTTCAGCTCTGCCTCTTGTTCCTGGCCCACTAGAGCTGGAGGTGTCTCTTCAGTCAGGCAGCTGCTGACTGCTGAGGCTGACAAACCCAAGGTCAACAAATAAAATGACACAGTCCCAAGATTACCAGCAACATGGCAGGCCACTAGTTTAAGTCCAGAGACAGTCCCAAGATCGGCATGAAACACAGCAGACTGCTGAATGAAGACTCGGCTACATGCGAGGTCCAAGCATGCCAAAAAGCTACAGAGACCTTTCTCAGTGCTTCCCCATATACACTGGAAGCAGATCACATCCCTAAGGCAGGTACTCATCTGCTCAGTGTAGATTCCACCATGGAGTTGATTACCAGTCTAATCGTAGGGAATAACTACATCCACCTGCCCAGCCACTCAAAACCAGGCCCCGGCAAGTTGCCATATAACCTTAACTACTACAGTGACCATATAGGACAGAGAACTGCCTGGTAAGGCTTCCAGGGTTATAAGCTTTACAGAAGCAGATTGCCACATCTCTCTCCCATTGAGAGGCTGGTGGATTTGAACCAATGAACTTTGGGTTAATAGCTGAGTGCTTAAGCATTGTACCACCATGGCTCCTTAGAACTATGTATAAAAGAGCTAAAAGAATTTTGCTGAAACTTTGGCCAACTCCAAAGATATATGAAGCTAATAAACATAGCCAAAACCTCCTGTCATTGTTGCTGTGAGGTACCATCGAGTTGCTCCCAACTCAGCTACCCTGTGGTACACAACAGAATGAAACACTGCTGGTCCTGCACCATCCTCACAATGGTTTCTATGTTTGAGCCCAGTGTCATAACCACTGCGAAATCCATCTCGTTGACGGTTTCCCTCTTTATTGCTGACTCTCTGCTTTACCAAGCATGATGTCCTTCTCCAGGGGCTGGTTTCTCCTGATAACATGTCCAAAGTACAGGAGATGAAGTCTCACCATCCTCCCATCTAAGGAGCATTTTGGCTGTACTTCCTCCAAGACAGATTTTTTCATTCTTCTGGCAGTCCATGATATATTTAATATTCTTCATCAACACCATAATTGAAAGGCATCAATTCTACTTTGATCTTCCTTAAACATTGCCCATCTTCCTCATGCATATGAGGCAACTGAAAATACTATGCCTTGGGTCAAGTGCTCCTTAGTCCTCAAGCAGATTGCCTGTGAAGACTTAAAAAAAAAAAAAAAAAAATCCTAGTTTATGAAAAACCTGATATAGAAATCTTCCTAACTAATAACTAAAAATCTCTGCTTCCATTTATGTGAAGAATCATTTTCTAATAGTGCTATGCCTATAATGTCGGAAATCTGACTTTCCCCCCTGAAGTAGCCTTCATTTCATCAACACAGCTGCTGTTGTTATGTGTGGTTGAGTCAGCCCTGACTCATAGCAACCCCTCCTTGAGTTTCCTAGGTGGTATCACTAGGGAAGTAGATTCCCCAACCTTCCTTCCGAGGAGTGATTGGTGGGTTTGAACCACCAGCCTTCCGGTTAGCAGTCAAGTGCCTTAGGCACTATGCTACCAGAGCTCCCATCAAAACAGCTATTACCTTTTTATAATATCCTCTGTGAAATTATGTAAATATTGGATTCAATTTTGGATATGTTTTTGCTAGAACAAGAGTTTAGTGCATTTTTTTTAAAAGTGATTAAAAAAAAAAAAACTGTAGTAAAATGCACTTAGCTAGAAATGAATCTGATGCCTAAAATGTAGTATAACATCTCTCAAATATTAAGTAGTTGATTATTTGTCTTTTATCTTCTTGGCCCATGCTCAATCCTCCCACCCCATAGCTAATTTTCTAGCAAAACTTATAATATCTGCAAAATAGAAGTAAGGACACTACCACCACTACCAAAAATGCTCGAACTACAGGTTTCTTAACACATCTTTATTTTTGATGAAATGACTAAGAAAGAGAAAATGAAGTTATAATTACTGATTTGGAGGTTACTTATTAATACGATCATATCCTAAAACTTGAATGAGATTTGTAGATCATCTACTTTAACAGCCTAATTTCATGCATAAGACAAATAGATACTTACAGAAGCTCAGTCATGTGCACGAGTTCACAAAGTTAGTAAGCAGTAGTTGGCCCCAGGCCTTCTAACTCCAGGTTGCAACCTTTTTCTCACCATAGACATGTAGGCAAACAATCATGGCAGAAGAGAATAAAAAGCTATTGATACTTATTTTTTAATTCTGAGCTATTAGGTGGCTTTCTCTGTAAACCTTATTAAACCAGCTTTTAGTGTCTACCATGTGTTTAGTGGGTCCACATGTTAGGGATATTTTTTCACCATTAGAATAATAATTCAACAGTGATATTGTCTGGCTTCAACAATTCAACCTGTAGAGGGAAAATATCTATGACTTACATATTTTAAAAATTCTAGTTACTATTTAAAATGTTTCTGGTAATTTAATTCAACTAGCTCCGCATGGTAAGAGGAAGGAGTACTGACTTCAGCAAGCATAGGTACATACATGTGTGCCAACCTCCACCTCCACTCTAATTTGGTTATAAGGAAACCTTGAGGAATGGTGAAGAGAGAGTTACTTGTGGTCTGAATGTTTGCTATGAAATTTTGACTTTTCTATACCTACTTAAGAACTACTTAAAAGGTCTCTGCTGATTTGTTACTCCCAGTAAAAATGTACTTTCAAATGAAGATCACACTATTGTAAATGGATATGCATCACTTAACATCCACAATACGTTTTGTAAAATAGGTTGTTATGTAATTTAGGCATTGTGTAAACACAATGTTATATACAGTATATATAGTTGTATATATTCAGTACACAGATACCAAAGTAACCCAGCGCCAAGTTGCTCTCTGTTAGTGCTTGGAGCCTCAGAGTTTATAAATTTGCACCTGCAATTGGCTTCCTCTGGGCTTGTGGAGCTATCTAGGCAGCCCCAGGAGCCTGGTCAGAATCAGTAGCCCCAAGGGATGGAACCTAGTAGCCTCTAAGCTACAGCCCGATGTCTCCCCATAGGCACTGACCTGTGGGGCAGCTGAGGGGCGGAGAGTTGGGGAGAATAAACAATGGTGCCATAGCTTTAAACTCCATGCTGCCTATCTCCTACAACCCTTCCAGGTAAGCCCCTCCTCCTCACCCAAGGATGTATATGTGGTCAGAAGTTCCTGAAGGGGCATTTTGAGATGCATACCTGTAGTTGATATCATAGTTTACCAGGCGGAATTTAAATTCACGTGGTTTCTGTTCTGTAGTATATATGCTGGCAGGTAGAGAATGGCGCCAGCCCGGAAGAACTTGGGGAGTCAAAACAAGTGAATACACAAAGCCCAGGCATACTTTAGAGATATTGCGGGTTCCAGGCCACCACAATAAAGCAGTTATTGTAACAAAGCGAGTCACCCAACCTTTCTGATGTCTCAATGCATATAAAGTTATATTTACAGTATACAGTAGTCTATTAAGTGTGCAATAACATTATGAAAAACTTTGAAATGTTGTGAGAATTGCCAAAATGTGACACAGAGACACAAAGTAAGCACATGCTGTTGGAAAAATGGCGCTGGAATATTTGCTCAACATAGGGTTACCACAAACTTTCAATTTCTGAAAACACAACACCTGTGAAGCACAATAAAATGAGGTATGCGTGCAACTGACTGTAAGAAACAAACTATGTAAAGAAGTGCATGCTTAGTGCTAGGAGGGCAAACAGGTGTGACATCCATGGACAGGCAAACTATGTGCAGACAGGGCTTCCTTCCAGCATGACTTCAGTTAGTACTGGGGGGTAGAATCAAAATGGGTAGACAGGAAGGACAATGCATTCCAGATGGGCTAATAGCATGTGCCAAGGCTCAGATGTTTGTAGATGCAGTAAGTGAATGCACTGATCAAATAAACACCTTCTGTGTGCCAGGCTCTATGCCAAGCATCAGGGAATAAAGTGTGGATAGCAAAGGCAAAGACAACCACAGTAATCCAGCTAACACACCGGGCTTGTGATAAACAGCAATGAGAGGTTAATTTGGAGAAATAAACTAAAGCCAAATTGTAGACGGTTTGATTATCATAAAAAGGAAAAAGAGGACAGCTTATGTACCTGTATAACAATCTCACAAAATCATTTAGTGAAATGTCTCTGATTCTCTGAATCAAGGAAGTTTTATATAGAAGAGTAAGATAAAGTAAAAATGGTGCTGCTGAGGCCAGATTTCATGACCTCTCACACTGCCAGGGTCCCTGAGATTCAGTCATTGGATTCATTCTTTAGAAGGTAAGGCTTATATATGTGAGTTCCCTGGAAGGAATTCAGGAACCTGGCTGTGTTCCCCCTTGTCCTCATTAACACATTACCATGAACTGGCTAATGAAATGAATTTTCAGATAAAGAGACCAACTGGCACTGAGAAGATGAAAGAAGGGTCTTGGCTATTTCAATACTACAGGAAGCACATAAAGGCCACATTAGTGTCCGTAGAGAAGTTTAGATATAGTTGCCTGTGGGCCTTGCTAAAAAGGTAGAGGATCAGAAGTCACCAGGTACTGAGAGATTTTGGCTTCATCAATGGGCCAGGTTCACAGTTTTCCTTCTTTAGAAAGAAAACATGCACAGAGCAAGCTGAATCTTTATACTTCATGGAAAATTAAAGGTACAAAGCATCGGCAACTCAATTATAATTATCAGAGCATAGCATGTAAGCAAATTATTTGATCTGCAGGAAAACGGAGTATGAGAATCTCACCTTGTATTTTCAGACTTCCAGTGTTCAGAGACTCTCTACACTGGTAACATGAGCAGTTTGGCTAAACTTAGTAATTACATATCCATGATCGGGGACTGAGAAGTTTGTATAAATGTGTTCTAAATTTTGCTTTATGTATAGCTTTATTTATGATGGCCAAAGATTAGAAACAAGCAAGATGCCCTAGCAACCGAGATACCCTTCAATAAGTGAATAGACAAACTGTGGTACATTCATACAACATAGCTCAAAAAGCAACAAGCTAGCAAATCATGCAAATACATGAAGGAACCTTAAACATACACTGCTAAGTGAAAAAAGTCAGTCTGAAAATACTATATATTCTATTATTCCAATTCTATGACTTTCTGGAAAATGGCTAAACTGTAGTGACAGTGAAAAAAATGGTGGTTTCTAGGAGCTCAGGGGAGGGAGTGGGATGAACAGATGAAGCATAGGGCATTTTAAGGGCAGTAAAAATATTCTGCATTATACTGTAATGGTGAATACATAACATTACACATTAGCCAGAAGCCATTGAGCTACACAACACAAAGAGCAATTCCTAATGTATATGAGGAACTTCAGTTAATAACAATTAACCAGCCAGCCTGTCAATTGTGACAAACGTACCACACCAATCCAAGATTTTAATAATCGGGGGAACTGTGGCAGAAGGGCAAGAGGGAGGTAAAAGGAAACTCTGCACATCCTGCTTTATTTTTCTGTAAACCTAAAATTACTCAAAAAACAAGTGCATTAAAAAATAATCGCTTTATGTGATATATATTGGGGTTTGTCCTGTTTTTGTTCTGAGGCAAAGGTCTGGGTCCTCAAAGAGAAAAGCAAGCAGCATGATTCAGGTGGTACTTTGTCAAGAGAGATGGGGAGAATACTTTGCATTTGATCAGTGTTTTCCAAATTTTAATTTAAAAATACATTATATAACATTATACTTACAACTATTTGAATAATGTAAATATTATTACACATAATTTACCCAAAATAAAACAACTAATAAATAATTGAGCTGAGACCAGAACACGAGCTTTTTTAACTCTTCGTCTTTCACCCTTTCTGTTCCATCATACCCACTTTTTAAATACATTGGAAATACAAAGGTAGGTCTGCATGCACCATTGTGAGGATGCAGATCCTTAAAAGTCATGACACTAGTGAGAAAAAAAGAGAGCTCAGAAGAGCAGTCTTTGCTGGTAAATAGTAAGTTTTTTTTGAAGGGGTAGTCAAAAGACAGCAAGGATTGTTTGTAATTAAGGAGCAACTTCAAGGAGGCAATTCACTGTATCCTTCTCTTGATTGGGCAAGGCAGAGGCTGATACAGATGAGCAGCCAAAGACAATGAAATGTTGTGGAGTATTTCCTCATTTTGTTTTTGTTTTGAAAAGTCAGTGTTACCACTGCTGAAACTGCTGAGTTTAATGATAACCATTCACTGCTACATGATGACATTTTGTCTTTTATCTATCATAATTTAGATGTGGGATTTAAGGTTTCTTTTTGAACATACTATTAGGTCAAGTATTATATGCCTTTAAAGGAAAATCAATTAATGATTAGATTCTTCATAATACATTATAACTCTCAGAGATACAAAGCCAAAGAAAGCCTTAACCTGGGTCTAAACACCTACACTAGGTAAAACATATGTGCTCCCTCATATGTGCTGTTCAAATGAGGAGCCTAAAACCTAGCAAGAATACATAGAGAGCTCTAGTTATCCCGAACTTTGTTAGTGAGTCTTAATCTTGCAAGTTACTATGGAAACCAGGAGATCCACATTAAATATCACCATCCTTTGAAATATATTCATTCATGAAATGGGTCAAAGATCTGACCCACTGAGCATCAATAGTATGCTCTTGTACCTGCTTCTATAAAAATATTAATTCAGAGAAAATTTTCTTGAATATTTTCTATGTGAAATTCTCTTTTCAGAAAGATGTAATTCAGTATTTAATACTATTTGAATTATATGCAAATGCTATACTCACTTGACATCTTAGAAAGATTAGAGCCCTAAAATCTTAAACTTAAACATGTATTTGAACTGTGTAACTAGTTCTCAAAAGGAAACTATTTCATATAGTAAGAGAAATGAGTTAATCTTTTAAGGTTAGGGATGTACATGTTGTTGTTGTTGTTGTTATTTGCCATCGACTCGGCCCCGACTCATAGTGACCCCTCCTTGGGTTTCCGAGGCAGTATCATTACGAAAGTAGGAATGCCCAACCTTCCTTCTGAGGAGTGGCTGGTGGATTTGAACCGCCAGCCTTCTGGTTAGCAGTCAAGTGCCTTAGGCACTATGCTACCAGAGCTCATAGTAACAATCAATCCCAAATAAAAAACTAACATGCTTTTAAGAAAAGGTAGTAACAGCCATTCTACCTTCCACAGCTTAACACAATACTGGTAAATAAATAAGCAATACTTCCTTGTGAAAACATCAAAAAGCTTTTGCTCCTTTGTTCTGATTATTCATTTTTCACATCATCAGATGTGCCCTTGGGTTCACAGACTGGCTACTCAAATAATTTCTCCACAAAGCTCATTCAAGTAGATTGGACAGCAAGAAGTCATGTGGAATTCATTTAAACCGTTAGATACTTTCAAATATATAGAATGCTCAGCTAGGTACTTTCATTCATTAACAACAACAATAAGAATAACCAAAATCTCCACATAAACAAAAATGAGGCCACAGCCTATATTGCATTTAAGAAAAGTTGATTGTTAAGGTCCCAGTGATAGGATTATTTAAAAAATTTTTTAAAAAATCTAATTAAAGATGCAAAGGATTAAGAAAAAGTGGAGCAGGTCATCATCAACACTAGAGTTTCAAGCAAATATTTCATGGTTACAAAGAGATAATCATTGAATTAATGGGCTCCTGTTGATCCTTTTCATAATTTCTCTGACTTTCCCTCTAATCTTTTTTTTTAAAGAGGTCAGAAATAGCCTTAAAAATGAATATCTTATTATATGGAAGCAAAACTACTAAAGATTGGACGCTGTTCTTTCCATAAATGGTTCTGGATCTAAATCTGAATGATCTTCCCATAACCTAAGGTGTAGTTCTCATCGTGAAATTTCACCTTCTACCAATTACTCATTATGTTTAATGCTACTGGTATATCCTCAGCAAAATGAAATTAGCCTGTATAAGAGGTAAAACTTTCTATACACAGAAGCAGAAATCACAGCCACCAAAATTTTTTAAAAGTAGAAGCAAACTATAAATTAAGAAACATTTACAGCTTGAATGACACACACACACATACACCCCCATACACATGAGAGAAGCAGACAAGGGTAGAACAATGTATTTCAAACCATGCTCTGCAGAGCCTTACTTGATGGTAGAGCATTATGGGAAGGCAGGCAGGTAGGGTTCTAGGCCTCCAACCCTGCTTTAGCCACACTAGCTTTGTTTTATCAATTTTGTTTATTGGGTTTCTGAGTAAGTTTTTGTTTGATGAATGTATATTTAAAAAAAAGAAAAAAACACCTCTGAAAACCACTAGAAATAGCTATTTTGACCCACTGGTTGTTTTATTTCTAATAAGGGGAATAACAGCTGGCTATATATGAATATTTATATGTATTTGAAATATATATATTTATCTTATCTGTATAGTCAAACTTCTACAGTGAATCTACTGCTTAAGTATTTTGTTTTGAAAAGTTTATAAGCCCAGCTAAAAAGATCCCTTCATTTTGCTGTTCCCTTTCATTGGAATGTTGTGGTTGTTGTTATGTGCCGTAGAATCAGACTCAACTCATAGCGACCCCTCCTTGGGTTTCTGAGGTGGCATCACTACGGAAGTAGATTGCCCAACCTTCCTTCCGAGGAATGGCTGGTGGGTTTGAACTGCCAGCCTTCCGGTTAGCAGTCAAGTGCCTTAGGCACTACACTACCAGATAGTCTGTTGTAACTCAGCTGCCCATCATCTTTTCATAATCAAACAATAACATCATCAAATCTTCGTTTACGTGTTTATATTCTAGACTGCTTTCTATGCACTGGGCTTTTGAAACATTTCTATGTGATAAACTATGTGATTTTCTTAGCACTCCACTTCATTTTGGATTTATAGACAATTGCAGAGTAAGCATGAGCATCTATAACAAAAAGGAAGAAATTTCAAATCAGAGTGACATCTGAGTTTCTCTGATTATCTTCTAGGTTATAAGACACAGGTTATGCATAACTTAACTATCAATATCCTACCATTTTCTACAGCAGTGTTGTCCTACAAAAATAAAAACCAGAGACTTGATTTTAAATTTTCCATTAGCCATATGAAATAATACAAAATAAACAGGTAAAATTCTATCACTTGATATATACAAAATATGGAGTCCTGAGTGGTACAAACAGTTTGTTCTTGGTTAATAACCAAAAGATTGGCAGTTTGAACCCACTTAGCAGCAACTCAGAAAAAAAGTCTTGATGAGAATTCCATAGAATGCAATTGAAGTCTGACACATATGGAGTCACTGTGAGTAGAAATCAAATTAATGGCAACAGGTTTGGTTGTTTTTGGTATTCAAAATATTATCATTTCAATATGTAATCAATATAAAATATTAATGACCTATTTTGTATTATTGAGGAACTCTGGTGGGATAGTGCCCAAGGTATTTGACTGCAGTAGCTGGCAGTTAAACCCACCAGCCACTTCCAGGAAGGAAGGCTGGGTAATCTACTTCTGTAGTGATACCACGTTGGAAACCCAAAAAGGGGTCACTATGAGTTGGATTTGACTTGACAGCAGTGCATTTTTTTTTTTTGTTTTGTTTGTTTTTTGTATTATTAGTTCAGATTAAGTCTTCAGTGTCTGGTGTGTATTTTACAATTACAGTATATCTCAATTTTGACAAGTCATATTTCAAGGGATCAATAGCCCTGTGTGGCAGAGGCTACCATATTGACAATGAAGCTCTACAGTATTTTAAATAGATAAAAATCTTAAAATAGTGTCACTCCTTGTGATGAAAGCATTCTACATTTCATTAATGAGCCCAAGGTAAATATCATTCAACATCTTTTATTTGTGATGTGTTCCAGTCTTTTTTTATTGAACTGTATTTCTCACTTCTCTGCAAAGCAGGCCTCTGGGTCTAGCTAAATTACTTCCCTCTGTTTCCTGCAAATATGCCTTCCTGTCAACCTGTCTAAACCTTTTCTATATTCCAAGGGCCAATGTGAACTCCATCACCTACAAAGATGTGTTCTTTATTATTTCTTAAATCTTATAGGATGTAATGTCAATATCATTATGTTTTATGCTTGCTTATACACTATGCTCGTTTTTCAAAAAAATAATATATGTTTATTTTGGATTCTACAGTTCCTGAGAATAAAAATCATGTTTTATACTTTCCTTGCCTCTACAGGATTACCAGTGGAACATTTCAAACACATTGAATGTTACACAATTCTTTGATAAATTGCTGGTGTGTGTGTGTGTGTATGGTGAAAATACACAGAACAAAACATTTGGCATTCTGTAAGATTTTCATTTATTGTCTGTCTCAAAAGCATGATCCACAATGATTCAACTTTTTAAAAAATCGATAAATGCAAAGGAGATGAAGAACTGTAATAATTAGAACCTTAAGAAAGAAAATGAACTCACTTAATAGGTAATGGGGATTTTGTTACTGAAAGTAATCAAGGAAAGGGTGGGTAATTACTGTCTGGGCTGGTATAGGAGAATTTTTAAACCAAGTACATAGTTGGATTAGACTATGTCTAAGTACCATTCTGACTTTAAAATTCTGTATACAAGAAGGCTAATGTGTGAAAATCTAAATTTATGTTACATCTTTTATTTCAGGATTTGTCAGTTTGCAATGAGGAATTGGTTAAATGAATAAATAAATGGACAGGTATTTAATCAAAAAGGCTCCATTTAACCACAAATGCAAAGTTAAATTTAGCAAACTTGGTTTACAATTCTAACAAAAAGCAGGTCTAAGTGTAATTAGTTCTGGAGAGGCTGCTTAAGGTATAAGGTAAGATGCTTACTGGGCTATTTTAGGATTTTTTGTAGCAATAGACCTCTAGCTTCCAGTGGCTTAGATGTGGGAATTTTAACTGGGTGACATAGTGACAAAGCTTACTTCCCAACGCCATTTCAGCCCTAGATAATCTCTCCCTCTCTTCATTTCTGTGAAAGAAAGACAACACTGTACAAGGCAATCAGAGGCGGCAACTATCAGTACTCCCAATGGTTAGTATCAATCTGCCCTTCACAGCATGTCAGACAGGATCGCCCTTCCCTTAAGATCCCCAGGAGACTGTGATTAACAGTTGAGCAGCTCATCAGAGCCCAAACTGGCTTGCAGTCTCAGAGCCAGAAGGATCTACAGTACATTCAGAGGTCTGGAATCAGTTAACTCAATACATAAGTACTAAAATTAGTTCTCATGCCACACTTTAAAAATGAGAGATCAGTGTCTGTAACTAATTCAAGTATGCCTATTGTTTTTTCTATTTGTCTATTGTCTATTTGTTCTAATTTTATCCCAGAGCATAACTGAGAGGACTAGCATTTTACATTGAATAATAATTGAATAATAATTGAATAAGGTGTCTTTGGGGAAGCCAATGTGTTATCTAATTTAGCACTGGCTAACTAGTGGCAACACACTTCAAGAAGGAAAAAACAAAAATTCTTTAAAACTGACCTAAACAGCCCATACTAAAGACTTGTGTTTTTGTTATACAGATACCTTATCTGGAGCTCTGGTGGCATAGTGCCTAAGGCGTAGTAACTGCTGACCAGAAGTTTGAAGGTTCAAACCCACCAGCCACTCCTTGTTAGGAAGACTAGGCAATCTATTTCTAGCAATGCTGCCTTGGAAACCCAAGGAGGGGTCGCCATGAGTCAAAAGGACTTAACGGCAGCATTTTTTTTTTTTTTTTTTTTTTATTTGGTACCTGGATGTTCAGGCTGCCGAGACCTATATGTTACCTTGAAGGAAGATATGACTCCCCTTTTACAGCAGAGGGCAGTGACGGTGACCTTTTTATTAATGAGCACTTTCTACATGACTGCATATCATTTCTGTGATTCTGGCTGAAAGTAAAACAGCTTAGCCGATGACAGACTAAACAGACAAAGAGAATCACAAGGTAGGGAGCCCACTGTGCTCTCCAGGGAGAAAGATGAGGGTTCCAAGCCTGGACTTCCTCAGGCTAACCTTGTGTCTTTATTAACTCACTAAACTACAGTATACTTCAGTATCATTCTGTGTTAACTAAGGTTAAGCCACCATTTGGGTAAGAGACTGAGGCAACTAAATGAAAAAGCAGCTAGCACATAGTTAACAGAAGTAGATTGATTCTCTGCCACTGAATTACATCTGAGTCATGTTGCCAGAGAATTATGAATAGGAACAGAAACGAAGTCACAGGATGGATCAAGAGGGAAACCGGAAGCTTGCTTGAGGCAATGGCATCACTAAATGGGTGGGTGAAACACATCCGGTAACTCTGTCAGAAGGGGTGATACAAAATGATTTTCTACAAAATATTTTGTGTTGTGTTTCAGTAGAAATTTACTATTTTTTATAAAAGTATCTGTAGTTTGTCATAACAATAAAAACATTTTTGTAACCCCAGCTTATGTGAATTGATATACCAGCAAGGCTAAAACTCTATGCCAATTTACTTTCTGAACCTTCTCATGCACTCATATCAAAGCTGTCATTGCTACCCAAATGCAATGATGTTTTGAATCATGTGGTTCTGTCTGCACATGCTACAACCACATGCTGTTGTCTTCATTGCTTCCGGTGTTTTGGAGCTGATATTCTTGAATTTTTTGGTGTTTTAGCTACAATATTATGGTAATTAGTATTAATGAACCTATATCAATAACTTTTTTTGAGAAAAAAGTAGTAACTAAAGGAAAAGAAGGAGAAAAATTAAAAATGGCTTCTGCTCCAAAACAGGAG
>NW_006921705.1:4358839-4362612 GCF_000298275.1 Orycteropus afer afer
GCCGTCAAGTCGGACCCGACTCATAGCAACGTCTCCTTGGGTTTCCAAGGCAGTATCACTACGGAAGTAGATTGCCCCATCTTCCTTCCGTTAGCAGTCAAGTGCCTTAGCCACTATGCTAACAGAGCTCCCATATTTTGTCATTAGTATTCCTATAATCTAAGAAATACTACATTTTAAGCAATTTACAATTATATCCATCATACATTATTCTATGATTAAAATTGGTAATAAACATTAGTAAAGATTCTGTAAGGTCTGGTGCAGGAGGAGGTGTTGACACTACTAGTTACCACACTGGGTCACAGCAACCCTAGTGCCACTCACTTGAGGCTTGAAGGGCTGGAGCCAAAACAGCACCGGGGCCCAAACTGGGTCAGGAAAGAGGCTCACTAAGAAAGACTTTCCCTGGGAAATCACAGAATCATGAGCAAAGCAAGAGAACCTTTACATCACAGATTTGGAGAAGGGCCAAATCCAGAGCCAGGTCAGAGCAGCCACAGTGGGCATGGTCCAAAGGATGCCTGGACTAATCGCTGCTTGTGGGGTAGGGGAAAGGGACTTGCCACCCAGGGTTAAAGGGGCTCTTTTACACCCAGCCTACAGATCTAAAAGAATCCTGAAAAAATCTCAGTTATAAAAGATATAGCAGCAAAATTAGGGTGATTAAAAAAAAAAAAAAGAATTTTATAGAAAAGAGATGCTACTATGTTATCAACTATAGGTAGGAAAACAAGATTTTTTAAAATTATATTAAATAATTTATTTCACAGCATATAATTCATATTTTAAAAAACATATTAACTGAGTTAAGCAGAGTTAACCTTTGCCAGTACATTCTGAAAGACATTTTATACTATGTTCAGTTGGAATATATGGTTACAAATTGTTAAAGCTATCAATAAATGTTTATTAAGGGCACTATGCACTAGGCTTGGAGCTTTCTAAATGACATTGAGAACTTGTTAACTTTTACTTTCTTTGACCACAATTTAATGACTGGGACAGCCATTTTTAAGGCAACTAACTATACTGAAAGAAAGAAAATTGAGCAGATCAACAAAGTTATGCCTGATTTATACAGACAGAGCATTTCCCTATTAATCTTTTCCAGGATAGTGCTGCTGTACTTGGTCAAATAGATATGGACAGATGATCTAAAATCCCTATATTCTTGATTTTTTAAGAAAGTATATGCAACTAACAAAAATTGACATTGTATAATTGAAAACAGTTGGAAGTCAGAAATTATCATATTTTCAAAAGATGTAGGATAAAGGTCAGTATTTCATGATATGTGAGTTCTAATTATTAGACAATTGCTTCCAAATATTATCTTCCATGAAATTGTTTCTGTATTTTACCATGTTTTCATAACTGTATTCATGTTCTGCTGTGCTTGTTTTAATAGTGGTACTATCCTGAAAAAGGTTCAAGGGCTGCCCAGGTGGCCAGACAAAACTAGAACTCCCAGTTAAATTTGAACTAGAGATAAGCAATGAACTAGGAAAACTGTCATAGCCCAGTAGCTTACTAAAAGACTACACATACACAGAGTAAGTCACTGAGATTACTAAAATCTGATTTACAGACAACTATAACTTGCCCTTTAATGTTATATAAATTATCCCTCACTTTGAAATGATTGAACCAACCCCTACGCGCACAAATTCTTCATCACAATCACCTTCACTTACTGTGTGTGCGGCTTTTAAATCATTACAAAGGCTTCCAGGCTTTTCTTGCACTACAGGCTGAATAAGAATCATATGCACCTGTTCCATCTTACCTACAGATTCGACTAAAAGAAACACATAAGAACCTGAGGACTGGCCGTATTCGTATATTTCATTTGCAATTTAATTAAGCACCAAATTATAAATTGCACACTGTGAAGGACCTGGTTACTGCTAGACTCCATATCACTAGAATCCCTTACTCAAATAATAGGCACATGACCCTAATATAGTTGATGAGTTATCTTAATATTAGCAGTTTAATACATAATGGACATGTTACAGGCAGAGTAAAACCAAATATTGTAGAAAATTCTTAAGCAAAGCTTAGCACTGCAGCTGCAAATGTGTAGGAATTATTCATTATCCTCTGTAAATGAATTACGAATGCTCAGGGTGCTTTCTCCTGCCTATGTTCATGAGGGTAATCCGTATTGTCTGTAGCCCATACTCTACACCACACACATATTCTTCACATAGAATTTCAGTTTTTAAAGTAATGATATTCTTATATTTCAAATCCTTCATTCATGGCATTCAAAAGCAAAACAAATAAACAGAAACAACAAACAAAAAACAGACCTGCTAGGATTAAATGTTTTTCTACAGCTATTTAGTGGCAAAGAGCAAAAATATATATCAAGTTTGACACATAAGAAGGTATACTGACTAGACTAAAGGCCCACAGTCTTTGTTTTTGTTATTTCTTGGCCATTAAATGAGGGATTTGAAGACATAGCCTTCCTACATGACCTTTTCCATCCATCCAGATCTACATAAATTTTAACATTGTAAATTCAATTTCACAAAACTTATTGAATGGCTATTATGTCTAATATCTGGGCATTACCCACTACCGTCTAGTTGATTCTGAGTCATAGAAACCCCACAGGACAGAATAGAACTGCACCATAGGATTTTCAAGGCTGTAAATTTTAAAAGTGCAGACTGCTTCATTTTTCTCCCACGGAGCTCCTGGTAGGTTCAAACCACCAAATTTTTGGTTAGCAGCCAAACAGTAACCACTCCACCAGCACTGGTGGTGGTGTTTTTGGGTGCATTCAAGTCATTTCCAACTCATAGTGGCCCAGTGTACAACAGGATCACTGCCTGATCCTCAGAATCACTGCTATGCTGGAGGCAGCAACTGGGTCAATCCATCTCATCAAGGATCTACCACTTTTTTGCTGACCCTCTACTTTACCAGGCAGAATTTCCTTCTCCAGGGACTGGCCCTTTCTGACAACATAACCAAAGTACCTGAGACAAAGTCAGACTATTCTCACTTCTAAGGAGCATTCTGGCTGTAGTTCTTCCAAGATAGATTTGTTCATTTTTCTGGCAGTCCATGGTATATTCAATGTTCTTTCCAATACCACAATTCAAATGCATCAATTCTTCTTTCTTTATTCATTATCCAGCTTTCACATGCATATGAGAGGATTGAAAATACCATGGCTTAGATCAGGGGCACCTTAGTCTTCAAAGTGACGTCTTTTTCTTAACACTTTAAAGAAGTCTTTTGCAGCAGATTTGCCCAATGCACTACATCATTTGATTTCTTGACTACTGGTTCTATGGGCATTGCTTATGGATCCAGGAAAACAAAATCCTTGACAACTTCAATCTTTTTTTCCATTTATCGTAATTTTACTTATTGGTCTAAACCCGTATTCTCAAATACTCTCACTGCCATCAAGTCGATTCTGACTCATAGCAACCTTCATTGGGTTTTCAAGTTGTAAATCTTTACAGAAACATACTGCATACTGCTCTATCTTTCTTCTGTGGAGCAGCTAGTGGGTTCAAACCACCAACCATTTATACCAGGAGAGCTCCTTATACCAGCATTGCTGTTGTTGTTGTTATGTGCGTTTAGTCAGACCTGACTCACAGCGACCCCTCCCTTGGGTTTCCGAGGCAGTATCACTACGGAAGTAGACTGCCCAACCTTCCTTCTGAGGAGTGGCTGGAGGGTTTGAACTACCAGCCTTCTGGTTAGCAGTCAAGTGCCTCAGGCACTATGCTACCAGAGCT
>NW_006921705.1:4365692-4367696 GCF_000298275.1 Orycteropus afer afer
CCTTTCGAGGCCTTAAGCACTCCTAAAGCACTTGACTGCTAACCAGAAGGCTGGCAGTTCAAACCCACCAGCCACTCCTGAAAAGGAAGATGGGCAATCTACTTCCGTAGTGAGACTGTCTCGGAAACCCAAGGAGGGGTAGCTGTGAGTCAGGTAGGACTTGATGGCACATAACAACCACCACCACCGTATTTCTCCTAGCATTTCTAAACCTGGCCAGGGTTGGTGGTAATGTGGAAGGTAGAAGGGGGAGGGTTGACCTAGCTGAGAATTTAGGGATAATGTCCCTAATCAGCTGAGTTGACATGAAATCTGAAGAGTAGGTGCACTGAGAAGTGGGGGAGGGGGACAATAGAATGAAATTAATAAATCAACTGGGGCTCTTAATCTAAAACAATCTCTTTAATTGTACCTTACAGAAGAGTGTGGGAAGTAAAAGTGCCAGTAAAAGCGCCAGCAAAGGAGCCCTGAAGTAAGAAACTCACCTTCAGATCTCAGATGTTATCATTTGACACTCATTTTTTTTAACGTATTTTTAAATTTTTTGGAAAATGAAGTAAAAATAGCAATCAAACATTTAATATTCTTTTATAAAGAGCTTGTCAATCAGTATTACAAGCTCACAAATACCACCCACTTATATAGCTTTGTCTCCAATGATTTTAAACATATGTTGTAAATGCCCATGAATTTTAAAAGTTGTGAGGGAGGAATACAATGTTTTGGAGGAGACCCCTCATGACTGTCCTAATTGCCTACATTAAATACATGAGAGTTTCCATTTAATCACAGATATAAAGCTAAATTTGCAAACTTGGCTTACACTCCTGACAGAAAGTAGCTTAAATTTAGTTAGCTGTGCAGAAACTTCTTAGACTCTAAGCAGTGCTTTGAACCAGTTCATTCCAGTTGGAACCCCTGCTGAGAATGTGCATTTCTACCCCAGATATATGGAATGAGAATCTACATTTTAACAAGATCTCCAGATGACTCTTATGTACACAAGATGCAAATTCCCATAAGAATGCCCTGGGGGAATCTTGTTAAAATGTAGTTTCTGATTCAGTTTATCTAGTGTAGAAATGCATATTCTCAGCAGGGGGTTGAACCCTGCAATGAACTGGGTGGAAGCAAGATGCTTGCAGGGCTATTCTTGGCTTCTGTGATGAGTCTAAAACTCTGCGTTAGTTGCGCTCCTCTGTGCTTCCACTCAAATTTGCAGAGATTCCTCTCAGAGCTCTCGACAAAATGCTCGTGCCAATTCTAGACTCTCTTTGCTATAAGGAAAAAAAGAAAAGAAACGAAACTCCTAATAGCTTAGTGCTGGAGAAAACATAAGACATTATCAATAAATGTTATTAAACAAAGAGTAAAATTATAAGCTGTATTTCACAATTAAGTATATACTAGTCAATAAATGCAAAATTGTTAAAAAAAATTAAATGTTTATATCCATTTGTGATTTTACTGTCTGCTTATCTGCAGAAAATATTCTGATAAAACTGATAAATATATCATGAGGGTACAAGTCAGTTGTGGGGCCACATGTGCAGAATTACGGCTAATATTCAGAGATTACAACAAGATGCATATTAAACAGAGACACAGTTTTATATATTTTGGGATCAAATGTCCTAAGTCCACAAAATGTAGTGCTACAAAGCTTTTGAAAGTCATATAAACCTGATTAAATGCTAGATATTGGCATCTGTCTCCTGAGGAGCAGTTTAATATAACAAGAATTACAAATGAATCTTCCAGGGGAAATCTAGAAAAAGATGCTTGGGAAAGATGTATTAAGAGGTCAAAACTGATGCTATGTATTCTAATCAGCACTAAGCCTATAAAGTCTAACAGCTGGAGCTGGCACCTTACATGGCAAAAACTGAAATAAAACATATCAAGGATTTTCTCATAGACACCAGATACTACAAACTGTACTTCCCCATTCAGTATGCACTTCTGAAAATGTCAATGATGTAGTGTATGTGTGTTTCATAATCT
>NW_006921705.1:4368751-4378163 GCF_000298275.1 Orycteropus afer afer
AATCAATTACCAATGTATTTAAAATTTCATGAACAATTTAGTATCATACAGACTGGTACTTCCTTTCACCACAATCACTGTATCTTCTCCCCATGGACAGACTTCTGTGAAAGCTCAAATAATAAAGAGGCTTAATGAACATGGAATCAGAAAAAGGGGACTTGGTTAGTTGTGTTAAATGTTCAGTATTATCAAAGATTTCATATTACTTGGTTCCACAATAAAGACTGATGGAAGCATAAGTCAAGAAATCAGACAACTTATTGCACTGGGCAAATCTGCTAGAAAAAAAACCTCTTTAAAGTGCTGAAGAGCAAACAGTTCTCTTTGAAGACTAAGGTGTGCTCTATCCCAAGCCATGGTATTTTCAATTACCTCATATGCATGTGGAAGCTAGACAACAAATAAGGAAGACTGAAGAATGTGAAACAATAAAAAGACAATGGTACTAGAGATCTGAAGTCTTGACTGTATTGTTATAAACCATACTTTGCATAAAATGCACATCATGTGCATAGGAAACTAAGCAGGAGGGGATAGCATAGTTTGCAAATAAAGTTTACTGAATTACCTGTGAAAAATACTTTATACCTCAGGCAAGTCAGGACATTAATTGGTCTCATATTTATAAGGTATAAAATTAATGGGGCTGAACAATAATCGATAAGCAGATAGATAGATATCTGAATAGGCATAGGAAAGTGAATGGGACTCTATTAACAAGTGCATATTGATTTAAAAGAGGATATTTCTACATATGTTTTTTAAAGTGCTATAAATATATCCCTTAATATAGTATAGCATGTTGTTATTGTTGATTCCTATTCACAGTAACCTTATGTACAACAAAAAGAAATACTGCCTGATCCTGTACCATTCTCACAATAGTTGCTATACTTGAGCCTACTGTTTCAGCCACTGTGTCAATTCATGTCGTTGAGAGTCTTTCCCTTTCTCACTTGCCCTCTACTCTACCAAGCATGACATCCTTCTTCAGGGTCTGGTCCCTCCTGACAACATGATCAAAGTACAAGAGGTGAAGTCTCCCCATCCTTGCTTCTAAGGAGCATTCTGGCTGCACTTCATCCAAGACAGATTTGTTTGTTATTTGGCAGTCCATAGTATATTCAATATTCTTTGTCAGCACCACAAAAAAATTCAAAGACATCAATTCTTCTTTGGTTTTCCCTATTCATTGTCCAGCTTTCACATGCATATGAGGGGATTAAAAATATGGCTTAGGGGAGGTACACCTCAGTCTTCAAAGTGACATCTTTGCTCTTTAATATTTTAAGAAGTCTTTTGCAGCAGATTTACCCAATGCCATACGTCTTTTGATTTCTTTACTATAGCTTCCATGGGCATTGATTATGAATCCAAGTAAAATTAAATCCTTGACAGCTTCAATCTGTTCTCTGTTTATCATGATATCGCTTACTGGTCCGGTTGTGAGGACAATAGACAGACAAGTAGTGGATAGTAAAGAATACATAAGGCAAAGTTACGCAAACTTTGGGAAAAACACCTTAGGGAAATGAGTCACTGAGTCTGGGGTCTTGGGACCATAGTCTAGAGGGACATCAAAGTCAACTGGCATAACATAATCCACAAAGATAATGTTCTACATCCTACATTGGTGAATAGTCACTGGAGTCTTGAAAGCTTGTAAGAGGCCATCTAAGGTGATACTAGTGGTCTCTCCCCCTCTGGAGCAAAGAAGAGTGAAGAAAATTAAACACACGTGGAAACCATTAGTCCAAAGGACTAACAGACCAGCAAACCACAGTCTCCACTAGCTTGAGACCAGAAGAACTAGATGGTGCCTCACGACCACTACCAACCACTCTGAACTAGATCATGATAGAAGGTCCTGAACAGAGTGGGAAAAAAACTGTAGAATAAAATTCAAAATCATTAAAAAAACAAAAACAAAAAAAGTCTTGTTAATCTGAATGAAACAGGTAGAAACCCTGAGACTATGGTCCCTAAACATTCTTGCAGCCTGGAACTCAAATTACCCTCTTGGGTCAACTTTCAGCCAATCAATAGCCTGGCCTATAACAACACCAGGGAGCTATGCACCCCTTAGAACAATAGACCACAAGAGATCAAGAGGGTGGCAGCTGCCCAGGGATACTTTTCAGAAGGCAGGAAGGGATAGGAAAAAAGGATGAATGCAAATGGGAAACACAGGGAGGAAGTGGGAAGAGTGCTGTTATATTGTGGGGATTGTGATCAGTGTCGCAAAACAAGAAGTGTATGAATTGTTGAATGGAAAATTAATTTGCTTTGCAGACTTTCAACCAATTCACTCACTCACACACACACACACACAAAATTAATGGGGCTGGGCTAAGTGATTGCCAACGTCCTTTACAACCCTGAAGTCTTATATTTCAAAGAGTTCTATACTGGCAAGATTAAAAGGTCCCTTACCACACAGTTAAATAATCTATTCATGTTTCCTGCAAACTACCATTAACAGGGCTTAAAGACCTACTAGATCAAAACTGTGGATATTGAGAATTATCTTGTTTTCCCTTGAGTTCACATGTCCTAAATTGCCCCTACAGCTGTACCTTCAAATGTCCCAGCAGGGCCACTTGTGATTTGGGGAGAACATGAGCAAATGGCTCTCTGTGGGAAGCTAGGTAAAATAAGTTCTGCGTCTGATCAGTTTAGTGGTTTCTGTCTTCAACAGATTGACCCTAGAGTGCCCAGAGTCAAATTCAGAAACAATGACAAGCACAGCCTGCTCCTTAGCAAAGGAAATGCATACTTTTTCACACTAGGCAAGCACCAGCATATTTTCAGCCTGCACTGATGATAACTGTGAACTGCAGGTGATACAGCTGATGTTAACTTCTTTCTGTATTAATATGAATCACTTCTGAGCAATGAAAAATAGTTTGTCCTTTTCTTACCTCTCCACTCTTGGGAATTCTGATATCTCTGACAAGCAAAGACTCTCACTGACTCCAGAAAAAATAACAGCACCCAAAGATGTGTACCTCCAGGGCGGTGACTGCAATTGGTACAGATCACGAGTGAGGGGAGATTAATAGTCCTTTTGAAAGAGCTGGTAATCAGAAGAGCTGTCCTTCATGTTCCAACAAGAGTTAAGTGGAAAAGGCAGCAGCATATATTAGGAAAACAGTATTTTGTTGCCAAAAGTAGGGAGGAAATCCTCTGGGGACAAAGAATACTGACTGCCAACATGCTGGCCCCTTCATGATGGAGTGAGTGCTTTCAAATAAGAGGATGATAGTGAAAGCTTCACAGTGAGGTACCAATGCAGTCAAAGAAGAAACTCCAATCTGAAGGGAAGAATGGCTTAAAGGTGAAGGGACTCCCGGTTGATATGCAGATAGCTGTTTCTTTACATCAACTAATCTTGGCCCTCAAATCGCTCACAGCACCTGTATAGATTGCTTATTTGATGTGCCTTGTACAAAATACCAAATAATGGCACACAGTGGGCATGAGCTGAAATAGGAAAATTTTCTTTCAAAGTTTGCTATTCGTTAAGCAAAGAAAAGACTTGACATTTACTAGTTTTAATACACAGAGCTACAAACTAAACGTAGGGGAAAGAGCACAGGCTTTGGAATGAGACAGATTTGGGTTTAAAACTTTACTTTCCCTCTTAGCAGATATGAGATCACAGGCGAGTTAATCTTCTGAGTTCATTTTTTAAAATGGGGATGATGCTATCTATCTCATAGGGCAATGAAAAACAAACAAATAATGTCAAATTCTAACACAGTACCTAATACATATTCAACAAACATCAGCTCTCTTGACTCCCTTTAGCTAAGAAAAATGACCATATCATTAACTCCTTCTTCATGTTCTTCCCCTTCCCCCATACATTCAAAATATCTCAGTGCCACTAAACATGCTATAAATAAGCTTAGACTGTGACAACATTCACCCAAGAAATACAAATGTATCACACATAAATGTATGTGGATAGATAGAGACAGATGGATTCACTAGCAGAGGAAAAGGAGTTCCAAAAACATTTTAATGTTTCTAAAAAATCTGTAGTATATGCTAAAAAAAAAAAAACCCAAATGTTATTTTCAGTCTTTTGAACTAAGTGTACAATTTATGATATTGAGTCTTTAAAATATCATGGCACTTAATTAGCTAGTTTCATAAGTTAACAAATATATAATCATTTGTATTTCTCCCATGATTTACCATAATATTTTCAAATTTATTAGACTATTAAAAATCTCATATTTACAATGAGATGGAGTTTATAAAAGGGAAAGCAGGCAACAAACTGTATTTTTGGTTTTTATTTTTAATCTTTACAATGTTTTGCCAATTGTTGGGAAAAGGCATTAATTAAACATGTGATTCTTATAAACATAATGCTAAGATTTGTTACCGTTGTTGTGTGCCCTCGAGTCTGTTCTGACTCATAGAGACCTTTTATGACAGTGTACAATCTGCCCTATAGAACTAGTAAAAATAGTATACTGTTCTCTCAACAGAGCGGCAGTTTTAAAAATAAAATTTCAAAATCTCTTAGCTGGACTGAGGTTTGAAACCCATTTCCAATCATTTTCGCAAACCCCCTTAGAAGATAGCTGGTTTTACAAATTAATCTTTCATGAGGCTCTCTAAGGGTCGATGTGCTTGTATTAGCTGCCAAACATGTTCAACTTCTGAGACAACTGGAAGATTCATGATTAATGTGACTTGGTATTTTCCCTAACATTTACTGTACTCATCAATAATGGTAATGCAACACTTTCCAGTAAGCAGCCACCTAAAAACCTTAAAAATATCCAGCTATAAAAAAACAAAAAGTGCATCTCTTCTTCCTCTATACATAGGACACGTTCTCACATTAATATGATTAAATGCAAAATACTAATATAAGAAATTTTATTGATATTCTTAAGGAAAAGTGTGGCAAAATTACATTAGAGAGCAAGTTTAGGTAAAATGGAGTGTGGGACAGAGGCAAAGGGGTCCTGGGTCCCCTTTCCTTGAATCTTTTCTCTAAAACCAGCTGTTGTTCTTACGGCAGTTACTTGAGACTAGGTTTCCTCAGCTAAAAGCAAGACTCTTCTGCAAGCCCATTGTTATAGTACATTTCTATTATTTGGGACCCTAGAACCAGCCTGCATGGGTTCAAATCCCAGTTCCTCTGCTTAGGAGCTTGATGACGATGGGCACATTACTCATCTGTCAATGCTTCAGTCTCCTTGTCCTTAAGTTTGGAATCATAGTCAGTAGTACTTACTTCACACTGGTTGAGAGGAAAAAATGAGAATTCATGGCTGTCAAGTAGTGAAAGTACAATAAATGTTAGCTTATTTATTAGTAGTGGAGCCCTGGTGGTTCAGTGGTTAAATGCTTTGCAGCTAACCGAAAGGTCAGCAGTTTGAATCCACCAGTTGCTCCTTGGGAGAGAAGATGTAGCAGTGTGCTTCCTTAAAGATTTACAGCCTTGGAAACCCTATGGGGCAGAGTTCTAGTCTGTCCATAAGGTTGCTATGAGTTGGAATTGACTAGATGGCAACAGGTTACTTATTAGTGTTTATATTATAAGTATATAAGTAATATTACTACAACTATCACTTTATTCTGAAAAAAAAGGAACATTTTAGTAGCTTATAAAGACATATCAGTGCAAGAGACATACAGAAGTAAAAAAAATCCAGGAGAGAGGAAAAGGAAGGTATTAAGAACCATCAAAAAGCTGAAACCATAAAAACACTGTATCAATATAAATGATCTGTTAATTTGTTAAAATAAAATCACTTTTAAGTTAACAAAGAAGAAAACTTTTTTATTTTCAACTTTCTAATTGATATCCTACCCAATATTTACAACAATCAGAGGTGAGAAATTCTTTCTCTTAAACATGCTAAGAATTAAAAGAATTATCTTGGGTAATTCAGGATTTGAATAAATAATGCCAAATAAGCAATTTAAAAAACACATATATGAGAAATGGAGCAAAAAGTGGGAAGGATAAAGGCAGAGAAAGAGGTAGGGAGAGAGAGAGATGGATTCTTGGCAGCTGTCTAACCACCAGAGAGATTCCACCTTGGGCTACTTGGGGAAGAAGTTACTGAGGCAACAGTCTTCTGCCAGCTGCTGTATGGCTGGATTCCCCTTGGCAGTTATCACATGTGATTATTTGCAAGCTGCTACTTCCATCCCCCTGAATGGAGGCCCACTTCTACTCATGCTCACACTCAAAACTGTGTTTATTCTCTGAAGAAAGTGAAAGGGCAGCTGCACACACATGGGTAATCCATCCCTGGGAAGCTTGTCTGAGTCCAACCTTCCCATATCTAGATGAGTCTGAGCACATCTGTCTGACAGCCAAAATTGACTTCTGCCAGCCTAACCCGCAACTGTGAACATTCCTAAACTCTCTCTCTAGACAGCCTCCATGTCAGAAACATATTTGTATCAGAGCTACATAGCTCATAAGAAAAGTCTGTGCAACTCTAGTTTTCCTGGAGAAAGAATGCCTGTTTCCTGGGAACAACAGCCAATTTTTGCTGGTCTACACCAATATCAGGTCTCTCATTCTGCATGTTTTTCACTGGGAGACTTGATCCATTCTTATAGATTTATCTACCACCTAAAGAGATTTCTCCCTAATTTCTCCTGAGCTCCAGGCCAAATACATAAACCTATATCCAGCTTCTCTACCTTGATTTAGTTTCTCCACCTCCATCACCCTCTGGTCTCCTCCTCCATGCAATTATTACCTCAAATTCAACATGGCCCAATAAAACTCATCACCCACTACACTTCCAAACTGCCCCTTGTTGTGAGCTGTCAAGGAAGGACATGAGATAACCAGTTCCAGCAACTTGAGAATGCCTAAGATTCTTACCTCTCCCTTGTTTACTGTATTCAGTTGCTCCTGAAAACTAATGGAGATTTTACTTCTAATAATGTCTCTAATCCACTCCCTCCTTTCTAATGTAATGACAAGTAGCTTAGTTCAACTTTATACCTCAAAACTATTATCTTCTTAAACAACAATAGCATCCTAATAATGGTTTTTGAGTTTCAACACTTCATTATTTCATCCTCCACACTACTGCTAGAATGAATCGTCTTCGAAATGTCTTCATAGAAGCTGATGCTCAGAGATTAAGTAATCTTCCCAAGGCAATACTATCAGTAAGAGGTGTAGGCTCAACAGAAATCTGTCTCCTGCACTAAGCTATGTTCTAACTAAGATCCACATTCCAGGTCCCAGTTACCCTCTCAGCAGCAGCCTCTTCCCCACATGGTCAGGGTGGACTACACTAAGAAAGTGAAAATGAGGCTTTTCCCAAAGGGACAGATCATAACAACTACAACCACACTGGAGTGCGGTATGAGTCAGAAGGTAAAACCTTTATATGATCATTTGTTTCCTAAATCCAATCTAGTTATAGTTTTCAGGGAGACAAGTTTGTTAAGCACACAACACCAATATTTGAAAACCAGTTACAGTTCCTTGAGTATTTTTTCTTGCCTCTGGTTGTTATCTGTCACTTGTTGTTCCAAGTATCCATTTAAAACAGGCCTTATAAGGATTAGCTATAAAGTCAATAATGAGTTCTGGTGGCGTAGTCCCTAAGGGATTTGACTGCTAACCAGAAGGTTGGCGGTTCAAACCCACCAGCCACTCTGTGAAAGGAAGACTCGGCAATCCACCTCAAAAAACCCAAAGTGGGTTGCTGTGAGTCAGAATCAACTCGATGGCAGTGAGTTTAGAGTTTTATAAACTGAATACTTCAAACTCTTAGAGGCAAAAGGTAAGTACAAAGAATTTGCATTTTTTTAAATTAGCAGCCCTAGCCTAAGAATTAAATATAGCTTATAATAAAAACCTGCCAATAATGTCATTCTGCATAATTAATCTGAACTTTGGCACTCCTGAACTTGCTAATGCAGAGCTGCCAATCGTAATGAATTGAAAACTCAGTGTATGGCACATATTTTCAAATTACAGCAATTGAACTATGCATAGAAATGCACAAAATAGCATGCCTGGAATGACTCAGTAATTTATTCCAGTAATTATTTCAGTAATATCTCTTTTCTCCACCGAAGGTTTCAGTCAGAGCCATATCCCATTGTTTTCCAACATCAAATTGAAAAAAAACAAACTAATGAATCACCTAAACTAAGAAACAGTATTATAAAGAAAGAGCTATGGCCTCGGGTTTAGATGAGTGAGCGGGTCTCCCTGCTTGGCTCTTTCCCCACATCTGTCCACCATTTAGGGCATGCAAATGAAGTAGACAGAACAATCTTAGATAATTCTCAAGTCCCATTCCCACAATGCTTTTATGTCTTGGAGCAAACCATTGGACAATTCAGGTTGGGAAATGTGAAGATTGATATTCTATCTTTTTAGACTCAAGAGCAGAATTCTATACACCTCAGACAAAGGGATGAAGACAGCAGTGTGGCCCTGTACATATTATAATGATTCTGAAAAATAGCATGGCCAGGAAACACTATTCTAATGCAGCAGTTCTCAAAGCTTGTACCAGGGACCCCTTTAGTGTTCCTGGAATTTTCAAGAGGTCCATGAAGTAAAAGCTATTTCATACTAATAATGAGACAACTGTTGCCCTTTTCAGTCCCATTCTCTCTGGAATATACAAGAGAGGTTTACAGAAACGGCATGATATGTGATATCACAGCAGATTGAGAAGTACATATGAGATTGCAGCTGTCTTCTATCAAACTAGACATTAAAGAGATTTGCAAAACATGAAATAGCACCACTGTTCTCCTAAAATTATAATTTAGAAAAAATATTTTCCATACAAATATGTTAACATGTAATAGGTTTGTTCTGCTATTTTCAAACTGTATAAATAAATGAGCATTTTGAAAATTTCTGCTTTAATTTCTAACATGGTAAATAGCAACACGATAGCCAACATAAACATAAGCTATGTGGGGTCCATAATAATTTTTAAGAATGTGGAGGGGTCCAAAAGAGCTCTGGTAGCACACTTGTTAAGCGCTCAGCTGCTAACTAAAAGGTCAGGGGTTTAAACCCACCAGGTGCTCCACAGGAGAAAGATGTGGCAGTCTGCTTCCGTAAAGATGACAGCCTTGGAACCCTTGGGGCAGTTCTCTGTCAGATAGGATCTCTACAGAGTCACTATGAGTCACAAATGACTTGAAAGCAATGGGTTTGGTCTGGATGAAAGAGGTCAGGAGAACAAAAAGTTTGCATTTTGAAGAACAGAATTCAAGCAATGATTAAGGACCATCCTCTGTGGCCACCCTCTGGAGTACTTTCCAGCTTTCTTTCTCTTCGTTAAAAGCTTGCCTCTTTATTTCTTTAAGGAGTTCTGGTGGTGTAGTGCCTAAATAATTTGACTGCTAACCAGAAGATTGGCAGTTCAAATCC
>NW_006921705.1:4378913-4379538 GCF_000298275.1 Orycteropus afer afer
CTTTGTGACTACACAGGTGGAACAAACATGAAGAGGACCCTGCTAAGAACCCCTACAATTTCCATTAGGTGGGTCCCAGATCTAGTTCTAAGCTAATCTAGAAGACAAGGCAAAGAAAGTATAATCAGTTTCAAAATTTACAATATTCATTAATCAGCAAATGCTATGAAAAATAGTCATGATTACCTTAGAATTGTAATTTTTTTTTTTTTTTTTTTGACTTGGGGCTGTGACCACTGCCTGCCTATGCTCTAAGTCTTAAGAAGCTATGGCCACAGGCCTCCTTTGACACTTTTCTGAAGGTGTGGAGACAAAAAGGTCCCTCTCTCTTGTGCTGCCAGACAGTCTGTTAGAGGGGTGTGGTCCTAACCAGGAGGATGCTGCTGTTCCTACATAAAGAAGAAGAAGTGAAAACCTAGACTTGGAGGCTGAAACACCTGAGCCATGTCCTGGCTCAGCTTTGTGACTATGGGCCAGGAACTGGCCTTCTGGGCCTTGGATTCCTCATCTAGGGGATAGGAACTATCATCAATACTTCTCCGTGACGCTGCAGCAAGCCTCAGTGGAGCAGGTGCTTGGTAAGAGGTAGCAGGTAATTTTGTCACCACCACCTCTCTTTGTTTTT
>NW_006921705.1:4383216-4384282 GCF_000298275.1 Orycteropus afer afer
CTCCCTGTCTCACTCTTTTTCAGATTCCTGAAATTTCATTACATATCTCCAGAAATACTCCCACAATTGGCAATGACAACCAATACTTTTCTAGAGAACACTTCTGTTAATTCCAAAACATATAATACACCTTTTTTAAAAGGTGCCCATGAAAATGGCAGAATATGCACACAAGCTACATAGAACCTCTTCAACAAAGAAAAGAAAAACAATTGACACAAATACAGAAGATAATCCTGGAGCCCTGAGATTTGAAAGGAAGGATGCAGAAGTGGATTAAACACTAACTAGTAAAAGAACCTGAATGAAAACAGTGAGTAAGGAGAAAAATACAGCTGTAGACTGTCAGCTATCATGATGGCACACACAGCCTGAATATTTCCAAGTGGTGTTAGGACTTAACCTAAAACTTGGCCCTGCTTGCCAAAGGCTGCATGGATGACTGCACTGGTGGTTGATGACTAAAAACAGAAAAGGAAAGAAGGAGACAAACTGAGCTGTGGACTTTTGTCTGTCTGAAGGGCACAGCCATTCTGAATGTTTATAATCAGCAGCCATTTTGGATATTGAAAGTGACAGCATTCTCATTCAGATTCTAGGGACCTAAGAATAGGCTGGGAACTCTGGTAGTATACAGCCTAAGGCACTTAACTGCTAACCAGAAGGCTGGCAGTTCAAACCAACCAGCCACTTCTCGGAAGGAAGGTTGGGCAATCTGCTTCCATAGTGATACTGCCTCGGAAACCCAAGGAGGGGTCGCTCTGAATTAGGTCCGACTTGACAGCACATAACAACAACAACAAGAATAGGCTCCACTGGCCAAAAATAGCACAGACATTTGGGAATCTAATGACTGGAAAGGAGATAGGTGGTGAGTTCATAATTGTTGCCAACTAGCAAATAGAGAAGCACAGTACCCTGCTTACTCAGATACATCCAAACAAAACAAAGAAAATGGAAATCTTGGGTGAATCACTCTAACAATCACCAATTAAATATAAATACAACAAAGTCACAGTGTATCGGAGACAAAAGATCATCACAGTCTACAAAGAAGCAAGATAAA
>NW_006921705.1:4389166-4390026 GCF_000298275.1 Orycteropus afer afer
TGTTGATTTGTTTACAAATTATTATTATTATTATTCCTGTAAGTGCCAAACCTCTAGTAAGCCCATTATTGGAACTGTTTTAATGAAATTACTCTCAGCAGAAAAGATCACTTGGATGCTTAACCTCTTCTTTTTTTTTTTAACTGTGATTTCAGTGAAAGTTTACAGAGTAAATTCATTTTCCATACAGCAATTCATACACATTTTATTTCATGACATTGATTGGAATCCTCATAATATAACAGCTCTCTTCACGCTTCTTCCCTCTAGTTACCTTTTCCCTGTGTCCTTCTTGCCTATGCATTCCTGCTCTATGAGATCTCCTTTGCAAATACTGCCCTTCTGATCTCCCATGATTGACTGTTCTAAGGACTGTACTTACCTAGTGTAAATGTTCACCTTATATGCCTGTCCATTGCTTGACTCTTGGAGACACTGGAGGGAGATTAAGTGATCACTCATTGCTTTTCAATTCTATCTTATAAAGAGGAGTAATAGAAGCAAAGCATAAGATCATAATAAATATTAGAGTACTGGTTCATCTGTTAGTGATGTTAAGGAAACCCTGCAGAAGAATATATCAACTTCCTCAACACAAACGTCCTAAAAATCCTACACTCATTTAGCTAGCCAGGGTATGAAAGAATGTGTCTTCTGTTTATTGACGTTCTCAGTTTATAATGGCTTCAGGGGTGATGCATCAGTAAATCACATCCCACATTATAAAGTAGCCCTAATAATTTCTATGGGAGCTCTGGTAGCACAGTGTCTAAGGCACTCGACTGCTAACCAGAAGGCTGGCAGTTCAAACCCACCAGCCACTCTTAGAAAGGAAGATGGGCAATCTACTTCCATAGTGA
>NW_006921705.1:4391441-4402479 GCF_000298275.1 Orycteropus afer afer
TCAGACTAGGGGTCATATGAGATGTAACCAGAATTTAAAGAACACTAACAACTTTGCTTGAGAAATGGTGTGTGTATTTGGTTTAATGGATTTCAACATAATTAAAAAAAAAAAAAATTAGGTCATGGAGAACCATTAATCTATTGCAATACTTCATTTCAATAATAATAACAAAATAAAACTTTTACCACATTAATTCTTCAAGCAAGCCAAAAAGCCTTATTTTTTTTCCCTCCCTTCTCATTTCACATGAGTAAAGTAACTCTCTGCAAGGTCAAAGTCTAAAATATGTTTTTTGTAGTCCCTTTCTTTTTAATCATCAGTAAAAATAAATTTTCCAATTGTCATTCATGTTTGCACTTCATTACTTTTGAAGACCAGAGCCTTTGTAAGATATTAAACGGTAAAACTCATTAAGCTAGTACAAAGCAATTCAAAAGCTACAGGCTTTGGGACTTAAATGATTAGTACTCTAGGTTGGGAGGTCTGTGCCCTTCCCTCAGGGCACATCCTTCCAACAGATTTAGGAACTACAGCTCCAGTTCCATGGATAATGAAAGCCATCCCCTTCTAAGTGTACTTTCACCACAAGGGTAGTGAAGCTGGGTGAAGAGACAACTTTGAATGCATTTGAAAACACTAATAATTTCACTGTTCAAAAACTAGTGATACAGTTTGAAGGCCCTTGGCCTCTATCTTCTGTTTCCCTCATTCTTGCCAAAGGCTTTTGGGTCATTTTATCATTCAGGTGGGGTGCTTCACCAAAGAGAGGGAGGCCAATATTTTCATCCCACCACTAAAATAATGAACCCTCATGGAATGCTGGAGTTACATACCATATGCTGAGTTTGCCTTGGAACTTCTTTCCTTCTACTCTAGCCAAGCATTAAACACAGGCATGAATTAGAATGGTTGGGCAATCCTACTTCCGTAGTGATACTGCCTCGGAAACCCAAGGAGGGGTCGCTATGAGTCGGGGCCGACTCGACGGCACATAACAACAACAACAACAACAACAACATATTAAATATCGACAAGTATTGGAAAGCTGAAGAAGTTCCCTTGCACAACTGGTAAATAGACAGTTTAACATCTACCTAGCCGGAATCCAATACTTTCTAAATTATAAATGGTTCTTCATAGAGTAATATTTCCATGGTGTTAGTTGTCTTCCTGAGAATATGCTAAGCAAGTTGTATTATTGTTGTTGTTTTATGTCTGTTTATACAGCAGATCAGAACTTGGCTTCAGAAGGAAGGAAAAAAAAAAAGATTTTCTAAGACATTTTTAAGTCTGAGAGGGGGGAAAAAAAGCTCATACATAATTCCAAGATACAATATATTCAACTTTATTTTAGATTTGGAAATTTTTTTCCATCTTCTATACACTGACTTGTGTGGCACACTGACAACTCTTTCTCTCTTTGCCATAATGAAGCATTAATTTTAATGGAAGAACTTAAAGGAGACCTACGCTTCTGAAAGCTACCTTTGTTACCCTTGTTTTCCATGTCCATGGCACCATTAAACCAAAAACCCAAACTCACTGCCATCAAGTTATTGGACTCATAGCAATCCCGATTGGGTTTCTGAACCAGTAAATCTTTACAGACATAGATTGCCCAATCTTCATTCTGTGGAGTGGCTGGTGGGTTTGAACCAACAACCTTCTGGTTAACAGTCAAATGCCTTAGGCACTATGCCACCAGAGCTCCTTGGGCTTCCATTAAACCAAAACAACCAAACCCACTGCTGAAGAGTCATATCCCACTCATAGTGACTCCTCCTTGGGTTTCCTACGTGATATCACTACAGAAGTAGATTGCCCAACCTTCCTTCCAAGGAGTGGTTGGTGGATTTGAACCACCAGCCTTCTAGTTAGCAGTCAAATGCCTTAAGTACTACACTACCAGAGCTCCTAGGGTTTCCATTAGTCACTCTGTCATAATAACAACACAAGTTATTAAGTCAGTTTTGACTCATGGTTTCCCCATGTGTCCCAATTGACAAAATGGCAACTAATGGTATTATTATTAACTTTGTGTATGCTCCACAGGGTTTTTAACAGGTGTTTGGAGTTTTATTTATTTATGTATTTATTTTTGGAAATAGATCATTAGGACTTTCTTCCAAGGAATCTCTGTGTGAACTAGAATCTCCAACCTTTCTGTTATAAGCAAAGCATGCTAACCATTTGCACCACCCAAGGATTCTGTAATATTAATAGCTAACACTTATATTGGTCGCTATGAGTCGGGGCCGACTCAATGGCAAATAACAACAACAACAACAACAACACTTATATAACATTTTCTATATGCCACGCATTGTTCACACAACATATGCATCTGTATGATGACTCATTAATTTTCATAATAACCCTATGAGATACTCTGTAATGAGTATATAATGTGATAGATACTCTTGCCTGGCCCTCAATAGCCTATGAATTCCTTGAGCCTGAGAATGTTGTATGTTTGCACAGTAGAATTGTGCTGTTGCTTCTTTGTTATACAAAGAGTATTTCCAGAGATGATCATTTAAAAGAATCATTAATTTACTGAAGTTTACCTTCAGTTCTGAAACTGTTTTATTGATAGTACTAAAAGAAAACAGCTAGAAAAAGGAATGAGTTCTTGGGCTTTACTGGGTCAAAAGAAATTGCTCATTCCTTCAAGTGACCCCCATGGCACATACCACACCTTAGATATGTCTCTGGTTCTAACCAGTGAGTAACTTAGGAAGGAAAGAATTTCAGGCAGGGATGACATTTATCCACATGCGGTCAGCATCCTCTCTCATCCATTTTTAAGATGGAAGGCTAGATAAGGGAACACTTACAGCATTTGGCAAAGCTAGCTTGGCTTTTGGAACAGAGGTACAAAGTCCAGGCATAAGATAAGACCCCAATGGAGAAGAGTAGTTTATTCACTATTATTAGTAGTAAACATTGAAATTAAAACATATTAACAGGACATATTACCTACTGTAAGGGTTATCCAATCCTATTACTTAGAGTCAGTGTAATAAAGTGGAAAGAATAAACATTTTAGAACCACAGAAAATTAGTTTGAATCCTATTTCACTTCTTAAAGTTTGTTTTAACTTTGGAAAAAATACTTAACTGCTCTTAGACTCCTTTTATCTTTTTCCAAAATAGGTACATAATCTACATCGGATTGTCATGTTGTTGTTGTTGTTGTTTGCCGTCGAGTCGGCCCCGACTCATAGCAACCCCTCCTTGGGTTTCCGAGGCAGTATCGCTACGGAAGTAGGATTGCCCAACCTTCCTTCCGAGGAGTGGCTGGTGGGTTTGAACCGCCAGCCTTCTGGTTAGCAGTCAAGTGCTTTTAGCCGCTATGCTACCAGAGCTCCCATAGTGTTGATAAAATAAGCTGATGTATGTAAAGTTTATAACTCATAGTACATGGATTATTATTATTATTATTGCTTTTTTCCCCTCTTTTTTTAAAATTGCCAACAAGCATTTCCTTGCTTGTGTTTAAATTTCACTAGGGAGTGGTCAACCAGAGAAATAAAGGCTACAGTTTGAGTGTGTTCAGTAACTTAAGCTATTGAGTTTAAAGATGATTCTGCAAATGTGTTGGTGCACTAGAATGTTTCGTGTGACATTTGGGATTGTGTCATTTTTCCTTCTCATTTCTTATTTTTCCCCTGGTACTAGAGGTATTAACATACCTGTGGTGATTAGATTTGTGTGTCAAGTTGGCTAGGCCTGGTTGAGTGGCTGGGCAGCTGGATGTAGTATTTCCCATAATGAGACTGGTAATCAGCTCCATGGTGGAATCTATTGTGAGCAGCTGAGTAGCTGCCTTTGGGTAAGTGGTCTGCTTCCTGTATATAAGAAATAGCTTTGGGAATCGTCTCTAGTTTATGGCACACTTGAACCTTGCATGTACCCAAATCATTGTTCAGCAAGCTGCCATGCTCTGCTGACCTTGGGACTTTCAATGGACTTGAATTAATGGCCTGCCATGTGGTTTCGTAACATTGGGACTGTGCCATTTTATTTGTTGACCTCGGGCTTGTTAGCCTCAGCAGCCAGTAGCTGCCTGAATGAGGAGACGCCTCTAGCTTCAGTGGGCCGGGAGCAAGAGGCAGAGCTGAAGGCCAAGATCAAGGGACTTTCCCCAAGTCCCTAGAGCCTGGGCACTGTGAACTTGGACTTAAAGCCTCCCGAACTGTAAGAGAATAAATTCCTGTTTCTTCAAGCCATCCCCTTTGTGGTATATTCTTATCAGAGTGGCACTAGGTAACCAAAACAATACCATTGTTCTTTGCTTCTTTCTGTTATCCAAGGCACTACCCCTAAACATTTTTAGAAGTTAGAAGAAAGTACAATGACCATTTAGCAGGTATCTACTTTTGAGGCTGCCATGGAAACCCAGTGGGTGTCATTATGAGTTGGAACTGACTCGATGGCAGTTACTTTTGAGGCAGGCTTTGACAAGTAACTACCACTTTTCTGTCAATTTATTGTATTGCAGTGGCTTACATAGTCCTGTGATGCTAGAAGCTATACCGATCATATTTCAAATACTAGTGCAGGGTCACCCATTGTGGACACATTTCAGCAAAGTTTCCAGACTAAGAAAGACTAAGAATCTGGTAATCTACTTCTTAAAAAAACTGGTCAGTAAAATCCTTATAGATGGCACTGAAATCCTGTCTAATAATAAAGGAAAAGATGAGCCCTTCAGGACTGAAAATATGACGGCTGAAGAGCTGCCTTCTTGAAGTTGAGTCAATCTTAATAACATGGATGCAGTAAAGATTTCAGAGCCTTCACTTGCTGATATAGCATAAATCAAAATGAGAAGAAACAGCTACAGACATCCGTTAATAATGGGAACATGGAATGTATGAAGTATGAATCTAGGAAAATTGGAAGTCGTCAAAAAATGAAATGGAATGCGTAAAGATCAATAGCTGAGGAATTAGTGAGCTGAAGTGGACTGATACTGGCCATTATGAATCAGATAATCATATACTCTACTATGCCTAGAATAACAAATTGAAGAGGAATGGCATCATGTTCATCATTAAAAAGAGTACTTCAAGATTTATCTTGAAAAAAAAATATTGCATGAATTCACTATTATAAAAAGTCAAAGAAAGGTTTACACATGGAAAGAAACATTCTTCGTTGGTTACTAGGGATGTGAGAGGAGCTCTGGTGACGTAGTGCCTAAGGCACTTGACTGCTAACCACAAGGCTGGTGGTTCAAACCCATGAGCCACTCCATTGAAGGAAGGTTGGTCAATCTACTACTGTAAGTGATACCACCTTGGAAACCCAAGGAGGGGTCGCTATGAGTCAGATCTGACTCAACGGCAGTGAATTTGGTTTTTTTAGTTTAGAGATGGAAAAGGAGGGGAGAGGAAATTACTAACTAGCTAAGAGAGACATATTAATTTGGATGAAAGGAAAGGCAATATACAAAAAGTAGGTGATGAGCACAATATCACTAAGGAAAAGGAAGACATGGAGAAGTTCACAAGAGTCACAGACAACAAAGATAAACATTATTACATACACAGTCTTGCATTATTAGTACTAAAAATATCAATCCAAGAATGGATACTTAGGTAGACAGGCAAGTTGATCAGGAATAGGTGAATAGGGCTGTACCCACAACCATACATGGGTTTGACAGACTACATTTCTACATACATGTTTGTATGTGCTGTAAAAATATCCATATATGTTGTTTTTGTTGTGCTGTAGAGTTGGATCCAACTCATGGCGACCCCTCCTTGGGTTTCTGAGACAGTATCACTACGAAAGTAGATTGTCCAACCTTCCTTCTGAACAGTGGCTGGTGGGTTTGAATGGCCAGCCTTCTGGTTAGCAGTAAAGTGCATTAGGCACTATGCTACCAGAGCTCCTATCCATATATATAGTAGAGCTAATAGGGAAAAGTTAGGAAAACTTATTAGCCATTACAAAAATACCTTTAAAGAATGAGTTGCTGGGCCTGCAGGCTCAGGACCATATTCACAGAGGACATCAAAATCAATTGGCATAACATAGTCCACAAAGATGATGTTCTGCATCCTACTGTAGTAAGTAATGTCTGGGGTATTTAAAGCTTGTGAGCAGCCATCAAAGGTACAATTATTGGTCTCTCCTTCTACAGAGCAAAGAAGAGTGAAGAAAATCAAAGACATATGGAAACAATTGGTCCAGGGGACTAATGGACCACATGAACCTCACCATCCATGACTCTGAGATCAGCGGAACTAGATGGTGCCTGGATACCAATGCCAACCACACTGAAAGGGATCACATTAGGAGATCCTGGATAGAGTGGGAGAAGAATGTGGAACAAGTATGTGGAACAAAACTCAAAATAATAGAAAAGACTAGGTTTACTGATTTGATAGAGACTGGTGAAACCCCCAAGAAAATGGCAGTAGTCATGCTTCAGTCCTGGAACTGTACTCAATCACAGGGCTCAACTTTCAGCCCCACAACAGACTGACCTATGAGGTAAACAATACCACCAGGGAGATAAACACTCCTTAGAAAAATCAACCACAAAAGATCAAAATGGCAGCCTTTTCCCAGGGATAACACTCAGAAACATGAGTGGATAGGAAAGAAAGACAAAGAGAAATGGTAACCACAGGCAGGAAGTGGAAAGAATGTTGTTACATTGCAGGATTGTAATCAATGTTAAAAGACAAAATGTGTATGAACTGTGGAATGGAAACCAATTTACTCTGTAAAGTTCCATTGAAATCACATTAAGAATAAAGAAAGAAAGAAATAAACATTTGTCCTTGATTCAAGACGGTCACTGATAGGATAATATCCATATGCCTACAAGTCAGAGCAGTTAATATGACTATCATTCAGATTTATACACCAACCACTAATGCCAAAGACAAAGAAATTTATGATTTATACCAACTTCTATAGTCTCAAATTAGTCAAACATACAATGAACATGGATTGATGATTACTGGGATTATAATGTGGAAATTAGAAATAAAGAAAAAGGATCAGCAATTGGAAAAACATCGCCTTAGAGATAAGTATTGATTTGGGTGATTTCTTCCCTGAGGAAGAAATAACACAGGAGATCACAATAGAATTTTGCAAGACCAAGGACTTATTCACTGCAAATATCTTATTTCAGCAACATAAATGGCTACTACACAAGTGCATCTTGTCAGGTAAAATATACAGAAATCAAATTGACTACATATGTGGAAAGAGACAAAAGAGAAGTTCAAAATCATCAGTCAGAACAAGGCCCTAGGCTAACTTCAAAACAGAGCATCAGTTGCTCAAGTTGAAGCTGAAGAAATGAAACAAGTCCAAGAGAGCCAACATATGACCTTAATTATATCCCACCTGAATTTAGGGACCATGTCAAGAATAGACTTCATGCATTAAACACTAATGACCAAAGACCACATGAGTTGTGGCATAAAATCAAAGACATCATACAAGGATAAAGTAAAAGATCATTAAAAAGAAAGAAAATACCAAAACAGATTTCAGAAGACACTTTGAAACTTGTTCTTGAATGTAAAGTAGCTAAAGTGAATGGAAAAAATGATGATATAAGAGAGATGAACAGAAGATTTCAAAGGGTAGTTGGAGAAGATAAAGTAAAGTATTACAATGACATTGCAAAGCCCTGGAGCTACAAAGCTAAAAGACAGAACATGCTTAGTGTTTCTCAAGCTGAAAGAACTGAAGACAAAATTAAAGCCTCAAGCACTAATACTGAAGGATTCTAGGGGCAAAATATTGAATATACCAGTAAACATCTAAAGTGCATGAAACAAATACACACAGTTAGTGTTCCAAACAGAAACTGGTCAATGTCAAATGATTTCAGGAGGTAGTACATGATCAAAAACCAAGAGTATTGAAGTAGAAAGCTCAAGGTGCGTTGAAGGTACTGGAGAAAAACAATGCTCCAGGACTTAATGGAATAATATTTGAAATATTTTTTTTAAAAAAATGGATGCAATGCTGAAAGCAAGTACATATATGCAAAGCCATTTGACAAGGCAGATAACCTGCCCAACTGACTGGAAGGCATCCACATGTATGCCAATTCCAAAAAAAAGGTGAGCCAATGGAATGTAGAAATTATCAAACAATATCATTGATACCACATGGAAAGTATTGCTGAAGATGGTTGTAGCAGTACATCACCATGCAACTGCCAGAGATTCAACCCAGATTAAGAAGAGTACATAGAACTAGGACATCATTGCTGATGACAGATAGATCTTGGTTGAAAGCAAAGAATACCAGAAAGATGTTTACCTGTGTTTTATTGACTATGCAAAGGCTTTTGACTATGTGCATGATAAATTATGAAGAGTATTGCCAACAATGGGAAATCCAGAACATTTAATTGTGCTTGAGCAGAACCTGTATATAGGAGGCAGTTGTTTGAACAGAACAAGTTTAAACTCAGGAAAGGTGTGCATATTTACTCATTTTGTATGCTGACTCTATGAAGAAGCTGACCATAGGAGAAGCTGGAAAATATGAAGAAGATTACAGCATCAGGTTTGGAGGAAGACTCATTAGAAACCTGCAATATACAGATGCCACAATCTTGCTTTCTGAAAGCCAAGGGGACTTGAAGTACTTATTGATAAAGATCAAAGACTATAGCCTTCAGTAAGGATTATACCTCAGCATAAAGAAAACAAATATTTTCAAAACTGGACCAATAAGCAACATCATGATAAACACAGAAAGGACTGAAATTGTCAAGGATTTCACTTTACTTGGATCCATAATTAACAGCCATGAAAGGAGCAGTCAACAAGTAAGATGACTGGGCAAATCTGCTACAAAAGACCTCTTTAAAATTTAAAAAGCAAAAGTTTCACTTTGAGGACTAAGGTGCATCTGACCCAAGCCATATTTTCAACAGCCTTTTAGTGTGCTAAAGCTGGCAATGAATGGGGAAGACAGAGGAAGAATCGATGTATTTGAATTATAGTGTTGGTGAAGAATACTGAATATTGGACTGCTAAAAGAATGAAGAAATTTATCTTGAAAGAAGTACAGCCAGATTGCTTCTTAGAATGCAGAATAGCAAGATTTCATCTCATATACTTTGGACAAGTCATCAGGAAGGACTAGTCCCTGGAGAAGGACTTCATGCCTGGTAAAGTAGGAGGATTAAAGAAAAAGATGACTGATAAAGTGGCTACAACAACGGATTCAAACAGAGTAACACTGTGAGGATGGTACAGGACCTGGCCGTGTTTCGTTCTGTTATACACAGGGTCCTGACTCAGAAGCCACTCAATGGCAGCTGTGTGATTTAAATTTTAAAATACTTTTATATGGTTTAAATTTTAAACTCTGTGGTTTAATGTTTTTGAAATATGACACAAGTCAACTATTCATCAAAGAAAGACATCCAAATTGCAGGAAAGAGAAACTGTCATTTCTGCTTTTCATTTTTGTTACATATGACAATTTGGAGAGAAGCATTTATATCTGGGGCATATGGGCTTCATCTGAATTCAGTTTCAAACTGGGTCACTGTATCAATGCATATATATTAATAAAGGCTCTTTTAGGTCTCATTATATAAAATATAACAACTCCCTTGGAACTTTTAATTTTCAAAAGGCAGTAATATAGGTTTAGACAGTCAGTCACCCCTAATCCAATTATTCTACTAGGCTGCATAAATCTAATGACCTACCATCACCCCACTGAACTACTTACTATTTGAAACTGTAAGTTAATGCATAGGGTACAGACTGGAGGTATTATTGCCTCTACCTTCATCTGGGTATGTTTGGTTTTCATTCAAATAAAAGTTTCTATATTAATGAGAAGAGTTGGCCAAAGCAAAATGATAATGGCAAAAGAATTCCAGGTTCAATTTTTTAGGTCTATCAGACTGACATTTACCGACCCCTGCCTATAATTAACTTCAGTTTAATTCATCTGGATCATTTTCCAAATATCTACTCTTCAGACAGGGAGTCAAAACAGTATATTCAGGTGTGGTGGCCACTTATGACACAAACATCAGATATAATTTAAATCTCTCTCTCTCTCTCACTGCTGTCGAGTCGGATCCAACTCATAGAGATCTCACCTTGGGTTTCCAAGGCAGATCTCTACGGAAGTAGATTGCCCAATCTTCCTTCCAAGGAGTGGTTGGTGGATTTGAACCGCCAGCCTTCTGGTTAGCAGTCAAATCCCTTAGGCATTACTCCATCAGAGCTCCTAATAGTTTTTAAATAGATTTACATTTATACTTTTCTCAACACTGAAAGCAAGTATAAGAATCAATACTTGATGTTATCATATTTTTATGAAAGGAATAACTTCTACACCAAGTACTGGTTGAACTACAGGGAACACATCCATTTAGGCAAATCTTTCTACTCAGATAGTGTATAGGAAGCAGAAGGAATTTTATCTAATTTCTCAACATGAACAACTTCTTTCTGAGAGAAACTAAAAGTGAAAACTAAAGCAATCCTTAGAAAAGTAAATCCTAAGTAAGTGAGCTACAGCTCTCTCTTATATCTTTCAGTGTTTTTGCAACCCCAGACTATGAACATTGGGAAAATGTATATCTACCTTCATCTGGGTATGTTTGGTTTTCATTCAAATAAAAAGTAAGCTAAAGATTAGTAGATGCATATCTGTATATGTGTAGGTATTTTTGTGTATGTATGTATGCATATACCCACATCCCTGGTGGCACAATGGTTAAGTGCTCAGCTGTTATCCAAAAGTTTAGCAGTTCAAAACTTCACGGCCATCGAGTCGATTCTGAATTATAGCAATTTCCTTTGGGTTTCCGAGATGGCAAATCTTTATGGAAGTAGATTACCCAGTTTTTTTTCTGTGGAGTGCCTGGTGGGTGTGAACTATCAACCTTCTGGTTAGCAGTCAAATGCATAATGCCCTATGCTACAAGAGCTCCTTTCTATGAAGATTGCAGCCAAGAATATATTGTAGAGCAGTTGTACTCTGTCACATGGGGTCAACTCAAAGGCAC
>NW_006921705.1:4410269-4413099 GCF_000298275.1 Orycteropus afer afer
GCTGTTGCATTGTGGTAAACTGTGATCAATATCATGAGACAAAGTGTATGTGAAATGCTGTATGGAACGTGAAATTGCTCTGTAAATTTTCACCCAAATCACAATTGAAAAAAAAAAAGAAAGAAAGAAAGAAAGAAAAAAGAATTAACACATTGTAAAAACTATATTTGTACAGTAAGTTCCTTGAGGGAAGAAACAGTGTTTTATATTCTCCACATCTAGTAAAGCAGCAGGTATGCCGTCTTACAAATAAAAGGTGCTTTGTCCACAGATCAGGATTCAAACAAAAAACACATGAAACTTTTCCAGAAGGGAACTCTCAGGGCAAAAAGCCATCTCTGAAAACTGTTTCATGAATAATTTTATGTTATTACTTGCATTGACATGACATCTTTGAAGTATAATCCTGCCCTGAACAAGGCAAAGTAAAAATGCATGCTTAAAGCTAATGTACATTATCATAAATAGCAAAGGTGACCCCTGGAGAAAATGTATCATGTCAAATTACATGGTGATAGAGTGAAGATTCAGTAAATCATCTATGGTTGGTAGAGAGTTGAAGTTTCATACATGAACAGCTTAAATATAAAACTTAACTCACCTAGGCTATACAACAAGGTAAATTATTTAGGGTAAAAAAGGTGCATATTAATTCAATGACAGCAGATGGTATAAGAGTGTAAGACTCCTGCTCCGAAGAGGGAAGCAGAGCCTTTTTATACCTATTAATTTCACTTGAATGGTGGATCCCAAGGATAGCTGCTCAGTTTACTGTGGTAATTAGTGTGGAGTTTGACACTTCAGACTGAAGATTTTTCTAGCTTTGGCTATGGCTCTGATTTGAAACAATTGGAGAATGTGAGCTCTGGTAGCCTAGTGCCAAAGGCATTTGACTGCTAACCAGAAGGCTGGCAGTTCAAACCCACCAGCCACTCCTCAGAAGGAAGGTTGGGCAATCTCCTTCCGTAGTGATATGGCCTCGGAAACCCAAGGAAGAGTCGTTATGAGTTAGATCCAACTGGATGGCAGTGGGTTTATCTCATTCAACCTTTGTCAAGTTCCAACAACATCATTTTTATTTATAAGGAAGGAGCAGCTCACACACGTTGGGCTCTTATCCAAACTCAAAAGCTACTATTAAGAAAACAATTTTAGTATAACAATTAAAGCCATGGAGTTTAAAATAACAATAGTATAGTTGAAGGTTTCTGCTCTGACACTTCCTAATTGTGTGAACTTGGCATAGTGATTTTCATACTAAGTATTAGGACGATGTGTCCCAGGTTCTGGTGAATAGCCTTGGTTTATACCAGTTGTCCCAGAGTTAGTACCAATAACAGTGCCTCTTTTCAGTGTGAACAATAAATTATATATCCCTCCCTTGAGGATCCCCTTCCCAAACGGCAGATGAAGCATAAGAAAAGTAATCTCCTCTTAAGAATACTGTGGAAAGTCAATGTGCTGATGAAGGTGCATAGAACATACCATGCTATAAAAGCTCAGGATCAGTTTGCAACTTCTATTATTACTGTCTAATAAAACAGTGTAAGAATGTTCTTGTGTTTTGAGAGGTGAAAATCAATTCTGGAAGAATCCAAGAAAACTCACAGTTGGATCATCTCTGTATGTGGAGAGAGGTGATTAGAAGATAAGGTGTGTGGAACAGAATAAACTATAATCAGGAAGTGAATTATAGAGGGCCTTGTATTTTAGACTGAAGAGTCTGGTCCCAGTTACACACTCAGGGGAAATCAGTGAAGATTTCTGAAATAAGAATAGGCATGATTATTTCTATCTTTTAGGGAAATAACTCATTGTATTCTCTCTACCCCCATCCCCGCTCCCTTTTCTTACCATTCTACCACTCCCATTCAGTCCATCATCAGGTGTTTTCTTGCTATTCCCAAACAACAGAAAACATATTCCCTCCCTCCACCCTCACCATGAGACTTCCAGGCCAGGCCACAATCATCTCCCATCTAGACCATTTCAGAAATCCTAGTCCTTAGTCTGCTTTCACTCTCGTATCCCTCCCCCTAGTCTATTCATCACAGAGAAGCTAGAATTTTTTTTTTTCTTCTCCTTTCTTGGGAGGGAAATACTTTAGACTTACAAAAAAGGTTGCAAAGATAGAGTTCCTGTATACCCTTTACCCAACTCCCCTAATGTTAATATTTATATAACCATGGCACATTTAAACTACTGACTTTACTCCAATTTCACAAATTTTTCTAATAATACACTTTTTCTGTTGCAGGATTCAATCCAGGACACCACGCTGCACTTAGATATTGTGTAACCTTGGTCTTCTCCAACCCATGAGAGTTTCTCAATCTTGTCTTAATTTTCATGACCTTGACCGTTTTGAGGAGAAGTTGTTAAGTATTTTTGCATAATTATCACTCAATTTGTGTATGTTTGAAGGTTTCCCATGATTACAGTAGGGTTATAGATTTTGGAAATGAATACCACAGAAGTGAAATATCCTCATCTCAAGATGTCAGGGGTACATGACATCACCATAATTAATCTCTTGTGATTCTAACCTCATTCACTTGGTTCAGATGGTGTCTACCATGCTTCTCCACTCTACGTATTAGAAATTAGTCACTAAATTCAGCTCTTATTCTGTCATTGCTGTTAGCTGCTGGGGAGTTGGTCCCAACTCATGATGACTCCACGAACCCCAACGCAGAATGGGATCAGACTGCTGTAATCCACAGGGTTTTCACTGGCTGATTTTTCAGAAATAGGTTCCCAGGACTTCCTTCCTAGTCTTTCTCAGTCTGGAAGCTCCACTAAATCCTATTCAGCATCTTAGAATCACACA
>NW_006921705.1:4414099-4420532 GCF_000298275.1 Orycteropus afer afer
ACTTGTAATCTGTCATATCACTTATATTCTTCTCAGATCGACACACTAAAACCAGAACTTTCATTTTATTTCATTATTACTTTATCACTTTATTGTTTGTTCTCCTCTTCTCCTTGGTTAACATGTCAACCCCATCATAGCAGAAACTTAATTTCACCACAAGCAGCATACAGAAAAGTATACAATGTGTAAGTGATAATAAGTGTTTGATGAGTGTGTACACAGAAAAATGAATGATGTCAAGACTAGAAGAGCTAAGGCACAAAGATGAACTAGAAAAATTTATAATAATCAAGACAGAAGGCAATGAGGACTTAAATTTCAAAGGAAGCTTATAATTTGCTTTCCATGCTGCTGATAAAAGTTCATCATTCTTAGATTTATGAAGATATTTACCTTTCTCATTTAAGGGTCATAAAGCTCACACTCTGATTTAGGAATATGCCTCAAATTAAACAACAAAGCCACATTTATATTATGTGATAGCAGTGACAAGATTTCAAAAATAACTGACTATCCTCCTAGCTCTGTATTACCTTTTTTACTTTGACAAATCATAATTGTAGACAGCAATATTATTAACAAAAATTGCCCCACATTTACTTCAACAGAGTAAAGATGAGTCTCTGGGTTGACAGAGAGAAGAAACTGGAAACCAGGTAATAAAGCACCTGTTCTAATCACATCTTAAATACATGATGTTTGGGAATATAAATTTAACACTGATTTTTTTTTTTTTTAATTTTTATCGTGATTTGGGAGAAAGTTTACAGAGTACATTCACTTTCCATACAGCAGCTCACATATACTTTGTCTCATGACATTGACTATAATTTCCCACAATGCAACAGCTCCCCTCTCACTTCCTCCCTATAGTTACCTCTTCCTTGTGTCCTTCCCTCCCATGCACTCCTGCCCTCCCCAGCTGTCTCCTTGTACATACACAGCCCTTCTATTTGCCCGTGATTGATCTCTCCAAGAAGTATATCTACCTAATGTAAATGTTCAGCTCATATGCCTGTCTTCTGTTTGTCTGGAAGCCACAGGAGTGGATTCAATTCCAGACCTGAAGGGCAGCTAGGGGCCATAGTCTCACTAGGCTCTATCAGACCAGCAAACCTGGCCCTTTATTTTTTCTTTTTTTAAAGATTTTGAGTTTTGTTCTGTGTTGTTCTCCCACTCTGTCCAGGATCTCCTACATAGATACATAGGGCACCCTCTAGTTCTGCTCTCATAGTCGTATAAGTTGAGGATCTCAATGATGTACCAGTCACTTGGACTAATTGTTTCCATAAGTCTTTGGTTTTCTTCACTCTTCTTTGCTGTGGACGAGGAGAGACCCATTGTTGCATTGAGACGGCCACTTGCAAGCTTCTAATATCCCAGTCAGTACTTGCCAAAGAAGGATGTGGAACAATGTTTTTGTGTAGTATGTTATGCCAATTGAGCTTGATGTCCCCTGAGACTATGGTCCCGAGCCCACAGGTCCAACTACTCGCTCCCTCTAGGTAGCTGGCTGTGCCCAAGAAGTGACTACAACCTTGTCCTTCATCAGCTCTACTATATAACTGAGAATTCCTACAGAACATACAATTACACTTGTAGAAACATTGTCTGCCAACCCTATACATGTTCATGCACAGACATACCTAATAGTTCACCCTGCATAGACATACCTAATAGTTCACAGTGTCCCCTGTGTAGACATACCTAATAGATCACCCTGTCCACTCATCTATCCAATACCTATAAATCAATGTTTGTGTTCACTGACAATGCAGTGCTATTTGTGTAAAAGGGTTCATCTCTGTTGTCTGTACCTCCCATGAACATCTCTCTGTCTTCCTCTTCCTCAACATCACCATGCTGATGACTTACATTTGGTACATTGCCCTTCTCTTCACCCAAATCAATACTTATCTCTACCTATCTAACAGTGAGTGTTCCCTCCTCTCCCCACCCACACCTGGTAACCAACAAAGAAAATTTTCTTCCATACATAAACCTTCCCTTGACTTTTTATAACAGACTAAGACAATATTTGTCCTTCTATGACTGACTTATTTCACTCATCATAATGCCTTGCAAGGTAATCCACATTATGTGGTGTTTTGCAGATTCTAGGTTATTCTTTAGGGTTGAAAAGTATTCCATTGTGTGTATGTACCACAGTTTGGTTATCCATTCCTCAACTGATGGACACCCAGGTTGTTTCCATCTTTTGGCTATTGTAAATAGTGCTGCGATGAACATGAGTGTGCATATATCTGTTCTTCTCCTGACTCACTTTTTTAGCATATACACCTAGTAATGGAATAGCTGGGTCAAATGGTATTTCTAATTCCAACTTTGAAGGAATCACTCTGCTTTCCACAGTGCTTGTATCATTTGACAGTCCCTCCAGCAGTGTATGAGAGTCCCGATCTCTCCACATCCTCACAAGCATTTGTTATTTTCTGTCTTGTTAAACTTTGCTACTAGTGCTGGGACAAGATGGTATCTCATTGTTGTTTTGATTTGCATCTCTCTAATTGGGAGCTCTGGTAGCATAGTGGCTAAGACACTTGCCTGCTAACCAGACGGCTGGCGGTTCAAACCCACCAGCCACTCCTCGGAAGGAAGGTTGGGCAATCCTACTTCCGTAGTGATACTGCCTCGGAAACCCAAGGAGGGGTCGCTATGAGTCAGGGCTGACTTGACGGCACATAACAACAACAACAACAACAATGGCTAAAGATTGTGAGCATTTCTTCATATGTTTGTTGGTCATCTGAATATCCTACTTGGTGAAGTGTCTATTCATGTCTTCTGCTCATTTTTTAATTGGATTATTTGCTTTTTTGTTATTGAGGTGTTGGAGTTTTCTATAAATTCTAGAAAAAACTCCCTCATCAGATACATCATTGCCAATTTTTTTTTTCTTCCCAATCTGTAAGTTCTCTTTTGACTCCTGGAGAAGTCTTTGGAAGCATGTAAAAATTTAATTTTTAGAAGGTCCCATTCATCTAGTTTATCTTCTGCTCTTTGTGCATTTTGGGTTATGCTTGATATCTATTTATGCCATATATCAGGGCCCCTAAATTTGCCCCCAGTTTTTCCTTGAGTAACTTTATAGTTTTAGGTTTTATATTTAAGTCCTTGATCCATCTGGAGTTAGTTTTTGTGTATGGTATGAGGTTCAGATCTTGTTTCATTTTTCTGCAAATGGATATCCAGTTTTGCCAGCACCACTTGTTAAATAGACAATCTCTTCCCAATTTAGTGGATTTCAGCCCTTTGTCAAAGATCAGCTGACTATAGGTCGATGAATCTATTTCTGGGTTCTCAATTCTATTCCATTGGTCTATGTCTGCTGTTGTACCAATACCAGGCAGTTTTGTCTACTGTGGCTGTATATAGTAGGTTTTAAGATCTGGGAGTATGAGACCTCCTACTTTGCTCTTCTTCAATAATGCTTTGCTTAGCTGAAGTCTCTTTCCTTTCCATATAAAGTTAGTGATTGGTTTTTCCATATCCTTAAAGAATGTTGATGGGATCTGGATTGAGATTGCACTGAATGTATAGATTGTTTTGGGGAGAATTGACATTTTCATAATGTTCAATCTTCCTATCCATGAGCATCGTATGTTCTTCCATTTATGTAGATCACTTACGGTTTCTTGAAGTAGTCTTTAATAGTTTTCTTCATATGGGTCTTTTGTGTCCCTGGTAAGATTTATTCCCAAGTATTTTATTTTTTTTGATAGCTATTGTCAACAGCATTGATATCCTTATTTCTTTTTCAGCAATCTCTTTTCTGGTGTAGAGAAATCCAAATGATTTTTGGATGTTGATCTTGTATCCTGCCACAATGTTAAATCTGTCAATTAGTTCCAGTAAATTTTTGACTGAGTCTCTTGGGTTTTTTACGTATAGGATCATACATCAGCAAATAGGGATAGTTTGACTTCTTCCTTACCAATTTGGATGCCTTTGTTTTCCCTTCCTTGCCTTATGCCCTGGCTAGGACTTTCAATATGATGTTGAATAGAAGTGGTGATAGAGGGCATCCTTGTCTGTTTCCTGTTCTCAAAGGGAACGGTTTTAGTCTCTCTCCATTGAGAATAATGTTGACTGTTGGTTTTGCATACATGCCCTTTACTATGTTGAGGAGTGTCCTTCTATTCCTATTTTGCTTCTTTTCTTTTTTAATATTGATCATTTTAAGGGGTGTTAAAGCAGCAGTAAGATGCTTACAATGACACTGGTTGAAGACTTGATGTTCCTTTGCTTCCTAACAATAGTGCACTGGGTTATTAACAGTTCCATCTACCACTGTCAGAATATTACCTGCAATATGTTTTTGCCAGTTTGCAATGCCCTGCTACTAACAATGGGCTTTGCACATTCCTTTCTCTCTGTCTGGAATGCTTTTACCCCTGTTTTTACATGTTGTCATTTGCTATTAGGTGTCAATTCCTACTCATAGCCACCGCATGTGACATAGCAGAACTTCTCCAAATGGTTTCTGAGGCTGTGATCTTTGTGGCAGCAGACTGCCACGTCTTTCTCCCTTAACCTCTTGGCGGGGGTGGGGTGGGGTGGGGTGGGATGTTAGCAGTTAGCAGCTGAGCACTTAATTGTTGTGCTACCAGGCTTCTTTCACTGTTACCAAGTTAACATCCATTTATACTTTGAAACTCAGCTATGGATGTGTTCTCTGGAAAAGATTTTAGGTGACACCTTCAAGAACCAACTCCAATATTCCAAACTGCCCTTGTTCTAGCAGTCACAAATCACTTTATTAGTAATCTTTGTTATGGTTTCTATTAGATTCTAAATCCCTTGTGGGTAGGGACTGTGTTAATGTAACTATTTATCCCCAGTTCTAGGAGGGAAAAGGAGACCTTGTAGCTCAGCTGTTATGTGAAAGATCAGTGGTTTGAATTCATCAGCCATTCCATGGGACTAAGATGAGGCAGTCTGCTTCTGCAATGAAGCCAGAAAAATCCAAAAGGGCAGTTCTACTTTGTCCTATAGAGTCACTATGAGTCAGAATTGTCTGAACAGCAATAGGTTTGGGTTTCTTATTCAAAAGATTATTAGAAAATATTTTTGCATTTTTGCCCTTAACAAACCCCACAAAGGAAGGCATTACTCACAAGATGAATGTTTCATTGTATTGGTGACTGCTAATATCTAATTAGTTCCTGTTATTATGTCCCAATATCCAACTCTACAATTCACAGAATCACTTCAGTCTCCTTTTTGTCAAGGTTTTCCAAATGGCCATTTCCATAACCTAAATGACTATTACTGACTGCTTGTGCAATGGGCCATGTCTTAACCTCCTTTTAGCTTCTCTTTAGCCTATTCATTTCTAATGTTGCATGTGGAAGAACAGAATCTTCCTGTGTATAAGAAAACATTGAACCCTTATACACTTGAAAGAAATTGGTTTTTTTAATAATAAACTTGATCAATTGGAATTCTTTACAGTAGAGTCTGCTATATTTCTTCCCTTTTGAGCCGTAATCTATTGTGACAAATAAGAAAAAAGCCTGAGAAATCCTGCACTAACGTCTTGCTGTTTGTCTATCATTAATGTTCCCATAAAAAGATACATTTTCATGTAACCATATTTTAGAGGGAAAAAAAAAACTTTCTGCATTGTTGTTGTTGCTGTTGTTTGCCCTTGAGTCAGCCCGACTCATAGCGAACCCTCCTTGGGTTTCCGAGGCAGTATCACTACAGAAGTAGGATTGCCCAACCTTCTTCTGCATTAGTAATTGCAAATGATATTTTATGAGGGTCTAAAAAATAAAAGATTTAGTATCTCCAATTTTATAATGGGCAGCAGTAAGAAAAAATATTCTAGTATAAAGGCAGTTTTACTGGAATAAATTCATCCTTTTCCTTGAAGACCACCTTATTAAATATGCTTCTCATGAAATTCAGGAAGAATCACTTCTTTTTAAGAAGAAAAGCTATATAACTAGACATGCAAAGAGAACACGCATAATTTTTAGTATTAACAACTCAACAGCTATATCCATACTGATTCTAATAGTTTGCATAGTGCTTGTTACCTTGGCAACCCAATGAATGATGGCAATTACTTGGAAACACATGTAGTACTTGTTCCAATATATCCTCTTATAGTAAGGGAACCTGAGAGCCTAATCTATATGCTCACTCTGGGATGCTGGGATGTCAGATTATGTGACCTGGAAATCTGTTATCTGGTGACACCATACTTCTCCAAAGTGAAATGGTAAAAAATACTTTGGTCAGATGACTAAGTCCTAGAACACTAGATACCTCACAGAGACCTTGGGGTACATGGATGTCCAGTTACTTGACCTTAATTTGAAAATATGAAATTGAAAATGGCAAAGAACGTAATCTCTGACTATAAACGGAGGTGAGACCATTCATATATACTCCAGGACAA
>NW_006921705.1:4424808-4425963 GCF_000298275.1 Orycteropus afer afer
TTTGAAACCCAAAGAGAGGTCACTACGAGTTGAAATTGACTCAACGCCAGTGAGTTTGTTTTGTGTGTGTGTGGGTGTGGTTGTGTGTGGGTGTGATTCCATTTATTTCAAGTTCAAAGCAGGCAAAAGCATTCCATGCTCATATTAGTCAGAATAGTAGGGGGTGGGTTGACAAGGAGGGAATAAAACAGAGTTTTGGGCTACTTCTTGACTCTAGGGAGCTGAAGAAGTGTCACTGGGAAACCCCACATGGGATAAGATTGCTCGTTAGAATCTGAAGCCAAAATATACAGATGGCTTAGACTCAACTCTGCTTTCAGAATTCTGGGAGCTGGAAGAACATAATTTTCAGCCAGAACTCTAGCTGCAAGGGAGTCAGGAAAATCTAGTCCTCAGAGCTACTCTCTTTTCAGTTCTAACATGTGACAGCCAAGGATCACTGTTGTTCACAGTAGTGGTTGTTGTATCTCTTGATCCTCATTGGTCTGAAGTTTGATTAATAACCCAGGTTGCTGGAGGCAACCATTCATTTGCTCTGACTTTCTGAACATTTGATGGTTCTTGGTTTCATGCCCATTTTCTCCTTCAAGGTCAAGAACTGTAAGTGGCATTTGGAACACTGAAAGATCTTAAGACACTAAGACATCTGCCACCAGAGTTCCCAAGTGTTGTTGTAATAGAAGTACCACAAGTAGATGACTTCAACAAACAAATTTATTCTCACAATTTAGAAGGCTAGATGTCCAAATTCAGTGTGTCATATAGAAACCAAAACCAAGGTTTCAGAACTACTGTTCCAAGTGTAAAGGATAAAGATGGCTCAGTCTTTTACTTAATGTAAGAAGATATCATGACCTCTAACTGGTATATATGTCATTTCCTGGACGAGTGATGCACACTAAAGCACACAGTACTTTTGATAGTAGTATCTAGCACACACCCCTCCTTCCACCTCTTTCATTTTTTGTCTTCTGTATCTCTTTCTTCTATTTTTTAAGAGACAAGAGAGATGCTTTTCTTTTATAAAATTGTACTCCTTTTGACTATCCCTTTGTCTTTCCTACTTTCTTCTTGTCCTAAAGTAGTCATATTCTACACTTGATTGAGGCATCACTGCAGGAGGTAATTCATGCACCATCTATGATGTACACATGG
>NW_006921705.1:4429851-4431476 GCF_000298275.1 Orycteropus afer afer
AATGTTTCCAAACTATTAATAAAGTTGCCCAGTAATGTATCAGACAGTGTTTCTCTGCTATTCATAAGGTTTTTGTCCCTAGCCAATTTTTGAGAAGTGGATGGCCTCCTTCTTCCTAGTCTGTCTTAGTCTGTAAGCTGCATTGAAACCTGTGCACCATGTGCAACTCTGCTGGCATCTGAAACACCAGTGGCACAGCCACTTTTAGGTTCCAAATAATATTTAGGATTTTAAATAATGTCTAGGTGTCTCTTTTTGAAGAGACACTGGACACTACATAATAATATTGCTGGACTGTACAAATACTAGTCTGAACCAACACTAATACACTGAGCATAATCACTTGCCATACACAAACTTATATAAGCCTGTGATGTGCATAGCATTTTAAAGTTTACAAAACCTTTCATATTTATCATTCTAGTTTAAAGCTAGAAGGACGTTCAATCTCTTTTAATACTGTATTGACAAATAATGCCTTTGTTGTTATTTACCAAAGAATCATATCTTACTTCACACATATTTTTTTCTTGGGAGTGACAGTTTCAATGTGAAACAGCTTAAATTAATAGCCGTCTCTGCTTCACTTTTCCCCTTTGTTAAATAATTTAGAGTTTCTGGGCAATCTGATTAAATAAGCAGCCACGAATGATTAGAAAAGAATTCAGCACAATGAATTTTCTTGGCAAAACAATATATGGGCAGTCCCTGGGTTTTGAACACGATCCGGTCCTAACTGTGTATTTAAGAATTTGTAAGCCAGCTGGAATAGGTGCATATGGTTCCACTTGACGGCAGTGAATTTTTTTTTTTTTTTTTTTTAGTGATTTAAAAGCTGCCTGTGTAGCAAGTGCAGCAAGTGAAGGTGATTGTGATGAAGAATCAATCGTTTCAAATTGAGGGCAAATTTACCCCATTAAATTACATAATTATTAAAGGGCAAGTTTGAGTTGTCTGTAAGTGGATGTTCCTAACCCACAGACTGACTACGTTAGCTAAATGTTGTATATTAAATCACGTGTGCCACTGCCAGCTGGTTTCAGTGCTACACAATAAATGACAAAAAAAAAAAGCTTTTGCAAAGATTTTTCAATATTCTGTCATGTGGTTATAGATTTCAGAATTTCTTCTTGTCAGTTTTATGCTGCATTTCTTTACAAAACTGACAGGCAGCTGACAAGGCAAGAAAAGTTAGGAAATTTGGGTGGTGAAATGAAACAGAATTTTTGCTTTAGGGGAATAAAACATTTATTTTAAGTGCAGAAAAATAAGTTCGAACTTTCAGGAATTAATTGTCTCCCTCAGTCAGATTGCCTGGAATCATATCACAACTCTGTCTCTTACTTGCTATATAACCCTGGGCAAATTATTTAACCTCTCTGTGCCTCAGTTTCCTCAGTCAGAAAGACCCTCACAGGGTCACCGTGAGGATTGGATGAACAATTACATGCAAAGCACTCATAATTGTTGTTGTTGTTGTTGTTATGTGCCGTCGAATCGGACCAGACTCATAGCGACCCCTCCTTGGGTTTTCAAGGCAGTATCACTACGGAAGTAGATTGCCCCATCTTCCTTCCAAGGAGTGGCTGGTGGGTTTGAACCACCAGCCTTCTGGTTAGCAGTCA
>NW_006921705.1:4432061-4486116 GCF_000298275.1 Orycteropus afer afer
AGATGGATTGATACAGTGGCTGCAATGATGAGCTCAAGTATAGCAGGGATTGTGGGGCTGGCGCGGGATAGGGCAGTGTTTCGTTCTGCTATGCATGGGGTCGCTATGAGTCGGAAACGACTCGACAGCACTTAACAACAACAACCACCTCCTACATAAGGAAAAAATGCTGGTGTCTTCCAAAGGAAGTAGACTAAAAAAAAAGTTACAGCTTTGAGGTAAGCAATCAGAACTGCCTATGAGAGAAAACAAAGGCACAGGGAACTTCATTTTGTTTCCTATGGAACTTTTTTTAGGAGCCCAGAAGTCTTTTCTACAACAGGTATGTACACGTACTTTAAGCAAAAGAATATCAAAAAGTAACGGAAGTGGTTGACAGCAACTATAGGACCTAAAATGAAACACAAAAAAATGAGAAGAAAATATGTAAGAAATGTGAGCATGGGAAGCAAAATCTTCATATAACATACTCAATCACTGAACTACCCAAACAGGGAACTGATAATCCCTTCATAGCTGTCAAACATAAAACAAGCAAACAAAAACACAGAACAGGAAAATATACCAAGGCATCCACAGAAATGTGACTCAGGCTAGCCAACTATTATGATGCTTCATTTGCGAGAAGAAGCTGATGGTCATAGGTTAACTCATATTTGTACTATTAGCTTACTGTACAAATGATATATGAATTTACTTACAATACTTAATTTAACTAATATAACCTGGTTATACTTTATTCATGTTAGCCTCAAGAGGTGTGCTTCAAAAATCAGGCTTTAAGATTAGATTTTAAGAACTCGTTGTTGTTGTTGTTATTTGCCGTCGAGTCAGCCCTGACTCATAGCGACCCCTCCTTGGGTTTTCGAGGCAGTGTCACTACGGAAGTAGGATTGTCCAACCTTCCTTTCGAGGCATGGCTGGTGGGTTTGAACCGCCAGCCTTCTGGTTAGCAGTCAAACGCCTTAGGCACTATGCTACCAGAGCTCCTAGTCAGAAAAAAAATTTGAGACTATGAGAACCTAAGAAACTCCTACGAACCATCTGGTTATTACATGAATAGCTAGGCAACACTGTACTAGCCATGGAACAGGCTTCCCCATATCCCTCCTTATACATGTAGAGGAGACCGAGGGGCTGTCAGTTACACTGTCTTCAAGTGGAAGACAATCAGTTACAAGTCATAGCTCAGGTGTTCAGTACATATAGGTATATATATTCTTGTTGTTAGCTGTGGTTTCCTTATGCACCAGGGAACGAAATGCTGCCCAAACTATTGTGATCCATAGGGTTTTCGTTGGATGATTTTCGGAAGTAGATCACCAGGCCTTCCTTGCTACTCTGTCGTAGTCTGGTCCTACACTGAATGAAACCAGTTCAGCATCATAACAAGAAGCAAGCTTCCACTGATAGATAGATGGTGGCTGCACATGAGGTGCTCTGGTCGGGAACTGGACCTGGGTCTCCACATACCAAAAACCAAAACAAATCCACTGCCATCTACTTGATTCCAACCCATAGTGGCCCAAAGCAAGAATTATACCTCTAATCCACCTCTCCACTTATGTTGTTGTTGTTGTTAGGTGTATGTATAACAGAATAAAATACTGCCCAGTCCTGCACCATGCTCACAAATATTGCTATGTTCACGCCCAATGTTGCAGCCACTATGTCAGTCCATCTCATTGAAAGTCTTCCTCTTTTTCCTGACTCTCTGCTTTACCAAGCATGATGTCCTTCTCTAGGGACTGGCGCCTCCTGAGAAAGTGTCCAAAATACATTAAACAAAGTTTTGCCATCCTTGCTTCTAAGGACCGTTCTGGCTGTACTTCTTTCAAGAAAGACTTCTTCATCCTTCTGTCCAAGGTATTACCAATATCCTTCACCAACACTGTAATTCAAATGCATCAATCCTTCTTCCACTTTCCCCACTGCCAGCTGTTACACACATGCATCAGGCAATTGAAAATACCACGTTCAACCTTAGTTATCAAAGGGAAATCTTGGCTTTTTTTTTTTTTAACACTTTAAAGAGGTCTTTTCAGGAATATTTACCCAATGCAATATGAAGTTTGATTTCTTGACTGTTGCTTCCATGGGCATTGATTGTGGATCTGAATAAAATGAAATTCTTGACAACTTCAATCTTTTCTCTATTTATCATGATCTTGGCTTATTGGTTCAGATGTGAGGATTTTTGTTTTCTTAATGTTAAGGTGTAATCCATATTGAAGGCTGTAGTTGTTGATCTTCATTAATTAGTATGTGCTTCAAGTCCTCTCCACTTTAGCAAGCAAGGTTGTGTCATCTGCATATCGCAAGTTTTTAATGAATCTTTGTCCAATCCCCATGCAGTGTTATTCTTTGCATAGACTAGCTTCTCTGATTATTTGCTCAGCAAACAGCCTGAGTGAGTATGGTGAAAGGATACAACCTTGCCATGTAGCTCTCTGGACTGTACACCATGAAGTATCCTGCTATTCTGTTTGAATGACCACCTCTTGGCATCTACAGGTTCCTCATAAGCACAATTAAACCAAAACCAAAAAACCAAATTCACTGCCATAGAGTCAATTTCGACTCATAGCAACCGCTCCTTGGGTTTCCAAGGCAGTATCACTACAGAAGTAGATTGTCCCATCTTCCTTCTGAGGAGTGGCTGGTGGATTTGAATTGCCAACCTTCTGGTTAGCAGTCAAATACCTTAGGCACTACACCACCAGAGCCCCTAAGCACAATTAAGTGTTCTGGAATTCCTAACCTTTGCAACATTATCCATAATTGGTTATGATTCAAAGAGTTGAATGCTTTTAAGTAGTCAAAACTTGGGTAAACACCTTTCTGGTATTTTTTGCATTCAGTCAAGATCCATCTGACAATTAGCAGTGATAAGCCTTGTTCCACATTCTCTTCAGAATCCAGCTTCAACTGTTTTTGAATTACCTTCAAGATAATTTTACTTGTGTGTGATATTAATGATATTGTTCAACATTTCCACATTCCATTGGATCACCTTTCCTGGGAACAGGCACAAATATGGATCTCTTCCAGTTAGTTGGCCAAGTATCTGTTTTCCAAATTTCTTGGCATAGATGAGTGAAGACTTCAAGTGTTGCATCCATTTGTGGAAATATCTCAATTGGTATTCTAGAGCCTTATTTTTTGGCCAATGCCGTTAGTACAGCTTGTACTTCTTCCTTCAGTACCATAGGTTTGTAATCATATGCTGCCTTCTCAAATGGGTTCATGTCGACCAATTCTTTTTGGTATAATGACTCAATTTTTCACCCATAGAATCCTTCAGTTTTGCAACTTAAGGCTTGAATTTTTTTCTTCAGTTCTTTCAGCCTGAGAAATTATGAACTTGCTCTTCCTTTTTGTTTTTCTAGTTCCAGGTCTTTGCACATTTCACTATAATGTTTTATTTTGTCTTCTAGAGCTGCCATCAACTTAGGCTGTTAAGTGCCATCAGTTTAGCATAGTAAAGTGATATAACACAGAACTTAGCAGAGTAAAGAGATGAACAGTCCTTTTCCTGGCAACAAAGAAAAAAATCCTTTCATCTTCAACTTTAGCAAACAGGTCAATGAGTAAACAAGTTATGCTTTCATTTTCTCTCTTTTCTTTCAGAAAATCTAACATATCAAAAATGCCTTTGGAAACTGTCTGCTCTGATCCTCTACTATCTATCTTGCTTGACAGAACAGAAACTCCTCACAGGCACAGCTGTTCTTCCGCCACAAATTTGAACCTGAATACCATAAATCTTCACTAAAAGTTCAAGAGAAAGGCTAATGAAAGTTTCCAGCAAAAAGTTCTACTGAAAGCAGGAGTTGCATTTCACTTCCTATTTAAACACTCACATTGTCAACTCAAGGAGCTCTGGTTGCACAGTGGTTAAAGTATTTGGTTGCTAACCAGAAGGTCAGTGGTTTGAACCCATCAGCCGCTCTGCTCTGTAGGAGAGAGATGAGGTAATCTGCTTCCATAAAGATTTACAGCCTTGGAAATCCTATGGCGCAGTTCTACTCTGGCCTATAGGGTCAGTATGAGTCGGAATGGACTTAATAGCAATATTGTCAGTTCAGTGCCTGACTTCCACATAGACAGATACATGCTCAATGTTGTTGTATACCATCGAGTTCATTTCAACCCAGAGTGATCCTGTAAGACAAAATGTAACTGCCCCAAAGAATTTCCTAGCCTATAAATCTTTGTGGGAGCAGATTGCCTGATCTTTTCTTCCAAGGAGCCACTGGTGGATTTGAAGTAGTGACCTTCATAGTCTGCAATGGTTAGCAGCCCAGCTTTTAATCACTGCACCTACCTGGGCTCTTACATGCTCAACTTAAAAAAACCACAACTCACTACCAATGAGTCCATTCTGACTTATAGTGATCTTCATTGGGTTGATAAGGCTGAAAATCTTTACTGAAGCAGACTGCCTCACCTTTCTTCTGCAGAGCAGCTGACAGATTTGAACTGTCACAGGCCAAGTTCCAGAATAATGACTAGAAAGTCAGCTGTAGCTCAGAAAGAAACTTAGTAAGAGGATAGTAACCTTGTAAGGTGGAGACACACAGGGCTAGAGGTAATGCTATGCGTATCTCCTCAAGCCTTAGAAGCTAGGGGTTAGTACTTTTTAAGGTCATGGGGTACATGATTTCAAAAGACCTTATGCAGGCAAGTATTCATAAAATCCTGATCCTTTTGTGAATGTCAGGAAGCGGAACAAGACTGATAAATTCCTAACAATAAACCTCAGCTTCCTTCAGTCTAGGTGCATGCTCTGTTTCTTCTAAGATGGAGTCTGCGAGTTCCCACATGGATGCAGCAACTTCTGCACATGGTGTATTCTGCTGTTTGCTCTTGGTTCAAGTCTTGATCTCATCTGAGGTTGGCCATCAGGCTGTAAAGGAGGGCAGGGTGTGTAGGCTCCAAAAGTGGTTAACACTGACCACGGGTAGTGGGCTAAAAGACATCTCAAAAATGGCCTGTTATCAGGAAATGCCATCTAAGCTATAAATTTATATTTGCCTTATTTCCCTTGCAGTCTCCCTTCCTTAGTCTTGCGATCTGAGGAATATGGTTGCCCTGTCCTGTGAGCTGTGCCTGTCTAGGTTTTATGATCTCAGGAATGTGGTTGCAAGAGCAGGATTCTTATGTGATGATGCCTAGAAGTAATAGAATACAGCAATGTTTAAATTCAACAAGATTAATATGGCGCTCAGGTTATGAAGTTAGAACACATATCCATCTCCCAGAAATTCTAATCTGTCTATATTATTACAGAACCACTTACCTGTTAATTAGCAGCCAAATGCCTTAACCACTACACCACAGAGCTCCTTACATGCTTAGAAAGTACTTACAAAATTATCGTTTTTAGGTGCCACCAAGTTGGCGCCAAATCATAGCAGCCCTATGTACCACAAAATGAAATAATACTGCCTAGTCCTGCACCATCCTCAGTCCCTGCTATGCTTGAAGCCATCATTGCAGCTTCTGTGTCAATTGATCTCATTGAGGGTCTTCCCCTTTTTCGCTGACCCTCTACTGTACTTAGCACAATACCCTTCTTCAGGGACTGGTCCCTTCTGAAAACAGAACCAAAATAAGTGAGACAAAGCCTGACCACTCTCTCTTTCAAGAAGTATTCTGACTGTACTTACAGAATAGGTGCTTGAAGGAATTTTGGTTGTATAATGGAATATGAGGTCTTTGCTGATTGGAAAGGTGCCAGGTAACTCTGCTACCTGCTGGGGGAGTAAGTATTCTACCCTCCAGGGACAGGTTACTCAACATAAGGGTAAGCACAGGTTTACTTTTGATTACTTACTTACCTGTAGTGAACAATTTCATTCGTGAGGTTGGGAGAGACAAAAATGCCAGTCACACCTAGAAGCAGAATCTTTGATATGATGAAAAAAATGTGGAATTGTTCATTACAGATTAGTAAGCAAGCCCTTGTTTATTGACTAATTCAACACTGACTCCCCAGCCTTCTCATCTGCAGACACCAGCTCTCAGGAGGAATTCTTGGAACCTTGCTTCCATGTGGAGGTCACAGTAGTGATGGAAAACAGCTGCAAAACTGCCCAGTCCTAGAAGCCTGGCAGTGAACTCCAGACCACCAACCTGGCAGGTAAACTTTGGCACTTTTTTCATTTTCCCAGCAGGAACTAGCATCTTTCCTGGACCCATTAGGGGATATGGGCTAACACACACAATTCCATTGTCAGGGCTAACAAAAGACTGAGCTCTGGAGGAATAGGTCATTCTCACTTCCCTGTTTCCCTACAGGCACTTGTTTTGTTCCCTAGAGCCAGAAGGAAATTTGCAAACACCTGGAACTAAATGAGAAGAAATTCTCTCATTGTACTGCTCTGTGAGAAAGAGTATGCAGCTATTTCAACAGAAATGAGACTACAGTGCTGAAGATGAGAATAACGGTAGCATTGTGACCATTTATCATAGTGTCGTTAAAATGTCAAAAATAGAATCATCAATACTTTCATAAGAAGGACTGAAAAGTTTGATATTTTAAAATGTTTATTTACCTTCAAGAAAATCATGCATTATATATAAGTGAGTTTCTGAGAACAGTGCATTAGTGGCTAACCACATCTTTACTGTTTTATATCAGACTGTTTTTCTATCTGCAAATCAGTATTTTGAAATTTCTATGAAATTATCTCTTTGGGGAACAAATATTTTATTTTTGGAGAGAGAGAGAGAGGGAATGACTTAGAGGAATGTTGCAGAAAAATGATCTCCAGTGGTAGGCAGGCACATGGGCAAGGCTGTCCAGTGTACAACAACCCCTTCCATTGCTCCCCTCCCTAGTACACACATAGAGCAATTTTTGGTATTTTCATGTTTTGGGTTAAAATAATTGAAAATCTGTATTTGTTGCTAATAGCCATTGCCCTGAGCCCCCTGAACGACCTCCCTCCTTATGTCTTATCCCCTCCAGTTCTACAGATGATGTCTGTGTTGTTGTTGTTGTTATGTGCCACTGAGTCGGCCCCGACTCATAGCAACCCCTCCTTGGGTTTCTGAGGCGGTATCACTATGGAAGTAGGTTGCCCAGCCTTCCTTCTGAGGAGTGGCTGGTGGGTCTGAACCCCCAACCTTCTGGTTAGTAGTCAAGTGCCTTAGGCACTATGCTACCAGAATATAGCTGTATTTAATTGTTCAATAGTCTCAGTATCATCCCTAACTCTAACCCCTTCCTCAGGCTGTACTGAATCATGGATGCACTTCAGAGCAATGCTGTGCTTTATACTCTTTCTCCCAGAAAAAGACTGATGTCATTTACATATTATTAACATTCCCCTAAAAAGATCAATTTTGTTTTATTCACATTTAAAAAAAAAAAAACTTTGCCGTATAATTAATTGCAAATTATACTTCATGAGGATCAACTTTATAATGGACCTGAGTAGGATGTCAGTAGCCAGAGACATATAAATCATTCTCTCCAGGCAAATCTCTAATAAGTAATCAAGGACTGTAGATGAGCCCCTTTCAATGGTGATGGAGTAGGGAGAAAAAGCAGAGAACTAGTCCTCCAGCAGAAAAAAGCCACCACAGAAGTGCAAAGGAAAATGCGAGAGGGGAGCTGGAAGTGGGAGACTGAGTGACAGACAGACGGATAGACAGACACACACAGAGAGAGAGAGAGAGAGAGAGAGAGAAATGGGAATACAGCATTTTGAAGGCCTTACAACCAACTGCCCATTTCTTCTTTTCCTGAAGACAACTGCATCATTGAATTCTGAGACATAACAGAGTATCATTAAAATACCATCACTCCATTTAATTACTGTGATTAGAGTTGGTTTCTCTACTTGTACCAGAAAGTGTTATCTACCACACTCTTATAAACACTGGATTTATGTTTATTTATTTATTTATTTAATTTCTGACTCTATGAAATCTGTTTTGAGGCAGATTTAAACTGGCACTCCTGAAGTAGTATTTTTCAAGGCTCATTCAACTGGGACAAATAATCAGAAATACATTCATTCTGCCACACTGTTGTTTTGTTTCTTAAAAGAAATTAAACAATCTACATTCCCAGCTAAATGTTTCAGAAAGATTTCTTTCATGTAAACTGGTGGAAATATACAGGCTCATTCCGTAGGCCAACAGAGCCTCAGAAAGAAGATGCCAACCCAACTTACAGAAGAGTCAGAAGTTCAGACATATCTCTGAAACTGGGTATTGGATTGTTATGGTCACAGAGAAAAAAAATCCATGAGTTGTTCATGTTAAACAGGATGTCTTTATTCAGGACCCGGTTTCAGGGTGTGTGCTTTTCCACAGTTTATAAGGATACTTCCTCCCTCTGTGTTCTTTCGGGTGACAGCCTGAAGCAAGAATATAGGAGCTCTGCTTCTTGTCCAATTAGTCACGCCTTTCTGTGTTTGAATAAATGGCTTGTGTCTGCCTGTGCACAGTCTAAAGAAGTTGTCCTAGAGACATTCTGAAAACGACTATATGCTTAAATAGATATCCTGAGTGCTACACCAATGCAGTGTTGGGTAAGCCTATATCCTCTACAAAGTTCAGGCAGGTCCTTTTAATAAAAATGAACAAGTAGAATTTCACCTGAGGGTTCGCTATGCGTCGGGTTTGACTTGACGGCACATAACAACAACAACAACAAATACTTAAGGGGAGGTCTGGTGGCATAGTGCCTAAGGCATTTGACTGCTCCCCAGAAGGTTGGAGGTTCAAACCCACCAGCTACTCCTCAGAAGGAAGACTGGGCAATCTACTAATGTGCAGGTACTCCCTCGGAAACCCAAGAAGGGGTCGCTTTGAGTCAGAACGGGCTCGACCAATGGCTGTGAGTAAATATTTAACAGTGCGTTTCATGGTCTAGCACAACAACCCAGTGAGCACCAAAAGCAGTGGTAAAATTCTGATTAAAGTGTCCTACGGGATCAAGCCTAAAAAACACCCATGTTCAACTCAAAATCACCACTAGTTAAAACACCAATGTTAGCTAAAGTTGCCCCTGTAGGATTTTTAAAAATATATAATCTGGCAACAGGCCAGTAGGTCTGTCAAAGAAGAAAATCTCTGTTAGGAGAAAAGAAAAGAAGTACTGCCGAGCTGAGCAGCACTAAGTAAAAATACAAAGCACTCCACTCTGTCGGTCCAGTTAGAGGTTTGTATTCACAGAGAACAAAGGAAACAGAGGGGTTTAATGATTGATTCAGCTTCAGTTTTGGAGTCCTTTGAAATGTAAAGGTCGGCCATTGGGCTATGGGGGAGTGAGCTTCACTCCCCAGGTAAGTGGCAATTAGGCTATACACATTCTTCCTAGGTACAAACTGTTTACATCCTGACACATTCTTCCCAGGAACAAAGTATATACATCCTGACCTTTTGCTTCCTCAGAATGCATGTTGATCCCGCCATTCCTGTCCTAAGAGGAGTGCCTCCATGTTTGAAAATTTCCCTCTGCAGTTCATCCAGTTCAACCCTACTGATGATGAAAACGAAATTATAGAGCCCAAAAATACATAACATTAAACTGAAACTAGGGACTCTTTCCACTTAAAATGCTACTTCATCTACTACTACTACCACTACCAGTAATCCTATATAAAAGTGTAGATCCATGATTACCATGTAAAATAAATAATGATAAAAATAAATATATCATGTAGTCCCCAACATGATCCTAGAATACAGGTGCTATTATTATGTACAGGAGCTCTGGTAGCATAGTGGCTAAAGCACTTGACTGCTAACCGGAAGGCTGGCGGTTCAAACCCACCAGCCACTCCTCGGGAAGTAAGATTGGGCAATCTACTTCCGTAGTGATACTGCCTCGGAAACCCAAGGAGGGGTCGCTATGAGTCAGGGCCGACTCGACGGCACATAACAACAACAACATTATTATGTACAAGATGCATAAATGGAGGCACAGAGAGGTTTCAGTCATTTGGCCAAGGCCACATACTTACTTGTCAAATTAGGAAGCTAACCCAAGTCTTTCTGACATTAAAGTCTGTGCTGAGAACAGAGTTTGTTTAAAGATCTAGATTCCATTACAAGTTGCACAAGTAACTGTGTGACTGACCCTAGTCAAGTGCCTTGTTTTCTCTGGACTCATATTTTTCATCTATTTGGAAAAAAGAAAAAGAAAAAAAAAGAGTAGACTACACAATCATTCTAGGGAGAATTTTTTATTCTGTCCAACCTCTGTTGCTGGAATAGCATATTCCAAGCATCCCCAAATGCATGTAAAAACTTCACCTTGCCATTTACATGACTAGTCCCATGTATAAGTCAATACAATTCACTGTTTACTCTCCTGCATGTTGTCTTATATAAAATATGCCAAAAATTTTGGGGAAAACATCCCAGTCCATCCCATTTTGGGTTTGAGAAATGTATGCTCTTTCATTTTATGCAAAATTAGTTCATTACCTATCTATTTGGATAATTTTAGAATCCTTATGTGATATTTCAGTATAGCCCTTTAAATTGAAAAAGGAAACATTTTCTCAATTGCTTCAATCTTTATACCTTACAGTCCATCTGTTGCCACAGCATTAGTTGTGATGTCAATATTGCAACCAATTTCACACAGAGCCAATCAGGGGAAAAAAACAAAACAAAACAAGGGAGACCGTGAAGAGGCCTCAATAACCCATGGTTACTTTACTAATTGTGAAACAGAAAGTTTAAAATCAGGCCATGGTTCTTCTACTATGTATACTTGGGCAACTCACTTAATGAAATGGTAATTTAAAAGCTTGATCTCTTGAGTCCAATAATCTATGTTCAAATCTTGGCTCTGCAGTTAACAGCTATATAATGATGGGCAAGTTAGTTAACATTTTTGTATCTCCATTTCTTTAGCTATAAACTGAAATACATTGACTACCTCAAGGGAAAAAAAAAAATAACTAACTCACTGCCATGGCGTAAGATCTGACTCATAGCAACCCCCTCCTTGGGTTGCCAAGGCACTACCACTACGGAAGTTGATTGCCTCATCTTTCTTCCGAGGAATGACTGGTGGGTTTGAACCACCAGCCTTCTGGGTAGTAGTCAAGTGCATTAGGCACTAATGCTACGAGAGCTCCTGATGAGTTGCTGGTGGGTTTGAATTGCCAGCCTTCTGGTTAGCAGCCGAATGCCTTAGGCACTACGCTGCTTAAAGAACCGAACAAAAATGTTATATATAAAGTATTTATGATGAGCCTCCAATCTATGATGTGCTCAGAGTTAGCTTTTATTAATATTTTTCAATAATTTAAGTGAGTCCACCGTTAGGTGAAGTTCTATATATTTTTCTAAGTTTCTACATACTTAAAATTAAGGATAAAAATGTGCCTCACATGAGTATTGTCAGAACCAGGTGTAGAAATTTAAGGAAAAGTGTTTGTGACAAAAAACAAACTCTTACTGTCATGGCTTCTCTCTTTTTGTCTGTTCCCCAGAGTTCCTCAGCTCTCTGTGTCTCCCTATCTTTTGAGGCCAAGGTACCTTTGGTGTGGGATCAGCATGTCCCAGCTATACTACAAACCAAAAAACCAAACTCAATGCCCCTGAGTCAATTCCAACTCATAGTGACCCCTCTTTGGGCTTCCAATGCGGAATCTCTACCAAAGCAGATTACCCAATCTTCCTTCCTAGGAGTGGCTGGTGCATAGATCAGCATAAAAAAATTAATGGATTAACAAACAAACAAAAACCCCAGACCTCTTACCTGTTAATGGAAACCAAAACCAAACTCACTGCCATCAAATCGATTTCAAGTCATAGCAACCTTTACCGGGCTCTTCTTTATAGAAGCTGACCGCCTCCTCTTTCTTCTGAGCAAATGGTTCTTCAAAACCACTGACTTCGGCTACCAGCCGTAACCACTACACCACCGGAGGGCTTTTTCCTTTTTATGGACTGTACTAAATTTAGTTTGGCTTGATGCAAATGAAGGAAAAGATTTTGAGTCCTTTGTTTGGATAAGGGATTCTAATTTTACAGCATTAGCATCACCTGAGAACTTGTTAGAAATGCAAATTCCCCAATCCCACTCCCAACCCTCAGAATCTGAAAGTGGGGAGGAAGGGAGTAAGGCTCAGCTATCAGATTTAACAACCCCAGGCTCCAGGTGATTCTAATGCATACAAAAGTCAGAGAAATAACAGGTTTAAATACTATCATCAACAGTATTATAAATAAATAAATAAATCTCACTATCAGACTAAGTTATGCAAACTACTATTAACTATACAATTTATTCTGATACTCTTATCGTCCTCATGATTCCCACATTTGTACCAAAAACAAACCAAACTCACTGCCATCAAGTTGATTCTGACTCACAAACCACGCCCTTTGGGTTTTCAAAGTGCTACATCATTAAGGAAGTAGATTGCCCAGTCTTCCTTTTAAGAAGTGGCTGGTGGGTTTGAAATGCTAGCCTTCTGGTTAGCAGTCAAATGCCTTAGGCATTACACCACCAGAGCTCCTCCCCACGTTTATACACTAAAACAATTAAAAACATAATCAATGTTTAAATTGTCCTTGACCGAGTATGTGTAAAAATGCATGCCTTCTCTATGTAAAAGGATATACAAAAGGGAGACTAATGGACTCCTTTTTAAAGTTTTTCTCAATGGTATCATCCTTGTCCATTTTCCTTTCCTCCCTCTTACTCCCAAATAAAATAATCACACATGCACAAAAAAGCATTAATAGCAGTTGCCTATTCTGTTTAGCTGAATGAATAGGAAGATTTTATCGGGTGGCATGAATAGAGAGCACATAACAACAACATGAATTGCCCTGTGTCTTAGGAAAACAGTTAGACCCACGTCTGTTTTTAAGAAAACTACTACACATTTCTTTCCATTGGTCAGAGTCAAAGACTACTCAAGGTAACTAATAATGACAACAGAGCCTTGGAGGTAAGTGGCTGCTTTGTCAAATTGCTGGTTAAATTATCATACTCATCAGTCAGATAAGTAAACTAATTTCTGCTAAAGTTAAAGTTTCACAATTTCCCCAAAAGGCATATTTAGAATAAAGCATTTGTCCAAATGGCATATTTAGAATAAAGCATTTGTCTGCCTAAGAGTTGAGGCTAGGTTACTGGAGCATTCCACGACATAATGTAATCCATGTATATAATTTAACAATTTTCTAGTAGCCATGTTAAAAAAGAAAACAAAATGACTGATACTAATGTTAAAAACATATTTCATTTAACCCAATGTATCAAAAAATTATAATTTTAACATGTAAACAATATAAAATTACCACTGAGATATTTATTACATTTTTTTCTATTGGACTTGATATTGAGAATCTTGCGGATATTTTACAAGGATACATCAAACCAAACTCACTGCCATCTGGTCAATTCTGACTCAGAGCCCCCACTGGGTTTCCGAGTTACAGAAGTAAATCGCCCCATTTACTTTCCCATGAACCCCTGGTGGATTTGACCTGCTGACCTTCACGTTAGCAGCCACATGCCTTATCCACTACGCCACCAGAGATCCTTTTTACACAGACAGTACATATCAATCAGAATGTTAAATTTTCACTGGAAATTTTTGATGTATATTTAGAATTAATGAAATTTATCAATTCCAAAAGTACACACTCAAGTTGTTCCATATTTAAAATTTTTCCAGTAGCCAAGTGGAGAATCAGTTTTTACAGTAATTAAACAAACAAACAAAAAAAATTAACACTTCAATTCTTCACTCACACCAGCCACATTTCAAATATTCAATGGGGCTACAAGTTTTTCCCTTTATAGTGGTGAACTCACTGCATCAGTTTAATTAAAAAAAAAATCTAAATGTTTAACAATGTAAGGAAACTTACAATTTATTAACCAATACTCTGAAGCCATAAAATGTTATTTGTCATTAACGTTTAGTGTCAACCGGTCACCTACTAACAGCTATTACACGAAGCAATAGAATGAAGGAGCGGGAGAGCTGGCAGAATGGTTCAGTTTCCATTTCTTAGCAGCGATTTTCCTAAATTTTTTCCCAAGAACTATCACCTTTGAATTTAAGGGGCAAATCTCAAATATGTTTAGAAACAACTGCACTTTTCCTCGACCCTGGAATATGATTTTAAAATATAACGTAAACACCCCACAGTAAGGAGAAACGGTTACGTGAAAACATGTGTACCCAACGGAAGCACATGTTGCCTTAATGAGCTTTCAGTTAGCGGTTCCGCGCCTGTCGAACAGAAGCAAAACCGCTCTGACGTCACGTAGGCGGTCTCCCTCGGTTACCATAGGGTAGTCTCTGCGGCCATCTTTACTGTGGTCATGCGCCAAGGCTGCAGTGGTGGCAGTGAGGCGCCATGGAAAATCTACACCATTAAGAGACAGGAAAGGAATCCTGCGTTTCAGTAATAAGTAGATCGAAACCTGATGAACAAGGATCCGAAAGACAATAGCTAAATTAGCGGCACACATAGGCGCTGTTTCCGCGGAGAATCGGAACGCTTAAGGCGCATAGTGCCGTTTCTGGCCGGATTTTGAGAGCTATTTCCGTTTCTTGCCGGAAGTCTGAGTCGCAAGAAGACGACTAGTTGAAAATCCGCTACGTCTGGGTGCACAGCCGGAATCATGTCGAGTTTGGCGGTGAGAGACCCGGCAATGGATCGATCACTGCGTTCCGTGTTCGTGGGAAACATTCCGTATGAGGCGACTGAGGAGCAGTTAAAGGACATATTCTCAGAGGTTGGTTCCGTTGTGAGTTTCCGGCTGGTATACGATAGAGAGACGGGAAAACCCAAGGGTTATGGCTTCTGCGAGTATCAAGACCAGGAGACCGCGCTTAGTGCCATGCGGAACCTTAATGGGCGGGAGTTCAGCGGTAGAGCGCTTCGGGTGGACAATGCTGCCAGTGAAAAGAATAAGGAGGAACTAAAGAGCCTAGGGCCTGCAGCGCCCATTATTGACTCACCCTATGGGGACCCTATCGATCCGGAAGACGCCCCAGAATCAATAACCAGAGCAGTCGCCAGCCTCCCTCCGGAGCAGATGTTTGAGTTGATGAAACAGATGAAGCTCTGTGTCCAAAACAGTCACCAAGAAGCTCGAAACATGTTACTACAAAACCCGCAACTGGCTTATGCGCTGTTGCAGGCACAGGTAGTAATGAGAATTATGGATCCAGAGATTGCACTGAAAATTCTGCATCGCAAAATACACGTCACACCGCTTATCCCAGGCAAATCTCAGACTGTCTCTGTCTCTGGCCCAGGCCCTGGCCCTGGCCCTGGCCCTGGCCTCTGCCCAGGACCTAATGTTATGCTGAACCAGCAGAATCCTCCAGCCCCTCAGCCTCAGCATTTGGCTAGAAGACCTGTGAAAGACATTCCTCCTCTGATGCAGACTCCTATCCAGGGTGGAATTCCAGCCCCAGGTCCAATCTCGGCTCCTATTCCTGGACCTGGTCCAGCTTCCTTAACTCCTGGAGGAGCAATGCAGCCCCAAGTTGGAATGCCTGGTGTTGGCCCATTGCCTTTAGAGCGGGGACAAGTGCAAATGACAGATCCCAGAGCTCCCATACCTCGTGGACCCATGACTGCTGGTGGCCTGCCTCCTCGAGGACTGTTGGGAGATGCTCCGAATGACCCACGTGGAGGGACTCTGCTTTCAGTCACTGGAGAAGTAGAGCCCAGAGGTTATCTGGGCCCACCCCATCAGGGCCCTCCCATGCACCATGCCTCTGGTCATGACAACCGAGGTCCTTCTTCACATGAGATGAGGGGAGGGCCAATAGCAGATCCAAGACTGCTAATTGGAGAGCCCAGAGGACCCATGATGGATCAAAGGGGTCTGCCCATGGATGGTAGAGGTGGTAGAGATTCTCGAGGGATGGAAACACGATCCATGGAAGCTGAAGTCTTAGAAGCACGAGTAATGGAGAGAAGAGGAATGGAGACCTGTGCATTGGAAACCAGAGGAATGGAAGCTAGGGGCATGGATGCAAGAGGAATGGAGATACGGGGCCCTTGCCCCAGTTCAAGAGGCCCTATGACCAATGCACTCCAGGGTCCTGGGCCCATTAATATGGGGGCAGGTGGGCCTCAGGGACCCAGACAGGTCCCAAGCATTTCAGGGGTGGGAAATCCTGGAGGTGGCATGCAGGCATCAGGCATACAAGGAGCAGGCATGCAAGGGGCTGGCATGCAGGGGGCAGGGATGCAAGGAGGGGCCATGCAGGGGGCGGGGATGCAAGGAGGAGCCATGCAGGGGGCGGGCATGCAAGGAGGGGCCATGCAGGGGGCGGGCATGCAAGGAGGGGCCATGCAGGGGGCAGGGATGCAAGGAGGGGCCATGCAGGGGGCGGGGATGCAAGGAGGGGCCATGCAGGGGGCGGGCGTGCAAGGAGGGGCCATGCAGGGGGCGGGCAAGCAAGGTGGAGGCCAACCTAGCACTTTCAGTCCCGGGCAGAGCCAAGTAACTGCACAGGATCAAGAAAAAGCAGCTTTGATCATGCAGGTTCTTCAGCTGACTGCAGATCAGATTGCCATGCTCCCTCCTGAGCAAAGGCAGAGTATTCTGATTTTAAAGGAACAAATTCAGAAATCCACTGGAGCTTCTTAAAAAGTTCTAGAAAATACTTGGCAGTAGTCTCAGAAAGTTCATTTTGTAGCATGAAGAATGAGAGCAAAAAGCTCACTTTTGCAACTCAAATGATAAAAGGTTTCCACTCTAGAGCCTAATCTCATCTCTTACATTTTCTTTGTTTTGCCCTTTTTAAATTGGGGATGGGGAAGAGGGAATGGGTCTGTTCACTTTAAGTCACCACAAATATACAAAAACAACTGAACATTGTATCAAAGTTACAAAGAATGTGCAGCAATATGAAAAATGTCTAATATGTTAACTACATTTTGAAATACTGGGTGGAATTGCGTGAAAACTACACAAAGACAAAGGTGACTTGTTAAAATGGTAATGTTCTAAGATAGTTTTATGGGTTTTTTTGTTGTTGTATAGGTTTTTTGGTATAATAGGAGCCCTGGTGGTGCAGTGGTTAAAATACTCATCTGCCAACCCCAAAGTCAGTGGTTTGAACCCACCAGCTGCTCTGTGGAAGAAAGATGTGGCAATCTACTTCCTTAAAATTTACAGCCTTGGAAACCCTATGAAGCAGTTCTGCTCTGTCCTGTAGGGTTGCTGTGAATCAGAATTCACTCGACAGCAACAGGTTTGGTTTTTTGGTTTAATAAGTTTACCTCACAACTATATATTTTTTGGTAAGCCATTTGAAATGTGAACTAGGGCAACTGAATATTAGGTTAAGTATTGTTCTAGTGTTTTGAAATTATTTTGAAATGTTACTGCTAACAGGTTAAGTTTAAACTTGTGGTATGGGAATTGTAATTTTCTGAAGTGATGGTACCTGAAAAATCAAGAAGTGCACTGGTTTGATGTTACTTCATTTATTCTGCCCATGAGACCCACGCTATTCTGACCTGGTCCTGAGAGTTTTGGTGGGGTAGTTCTAACCAGGTTACTTAGGTCTGCTCTGATTATACTCAATAATTTCTCCTATTTTTCAACAGTCTTTAAGCCCTACATAAGAATTTGAATAATTCTCTCACATCCTTCCCAAATTCACTGTTTAAAGACTAGCTGATTAGGAGAAGTTAGACACAGCACTGGGTTTTCCTTGAAAAGTTGGGGACTTCACTCAGTATAGTTCTCAGTAGCTTCCATGTACAGATGATAGCTATCTGTAGAACCAGAGTCAGGAGTTAAAAATGTTAGTCTCATCAACATTTAAAATATATTTTAGTTTTCTTTCCTATTCTACTATCACCATTTTAAAGGAATAGTTAAGGCCCAAGTAAGTAGAGGCTTTTTTTTTTTTTTTTTAGCCTGAATGCTGTTGACTTATTGTTCATTTTACTTTTTACAAGTAATAACCATTTAGTCCTAAGATAATACCCATGAGATCATATTTAAAAATCCATAAAAAGAAGGTGGGTCTTATCACATTCCTTTAGAGTTGCACTGTGTTTTTAATCCTGGAGGATGTGCACATATGGGAATTTGTATCAGAGCAAGTATTAATTAATAGCAGCATAAACTTCCAAGTGGTCAGATGATCCTTGCTGCAGAAGAAAAACCAGTATCTACTTGGAGAACTAAAAACAATACCTTTTAGTACAAGGAAATACAAGTTATTTCCACTTTACAAGGTTTTTACATCCTAAATGAGTAACTCGTTCTCTTTACAAAGTTCTTCATCCCTGTGCTGCTGTTTCCTGCTACCTATTTTACTTTTGTGTATACTATTAACTTTCCCGTGTTTTCAGTATGCTTCTCCTACTTTGGAATGAAAACTCTACATGTGTGTTAGTATGTTAATTAGTTAATACTAATTCAGAGTTGGCTTTGTTACCTTGATAATACCAGTTGCTTTGTCCCAAAGCTTTCACTGAAAGGCTTTAGCTGAAAATTATTGTATGTTAATGTTTTGTTGTTGTAGTTATAGCTCTGTGCTCTTTAATGCCAACTAACTAAATAAATAAAAATGCACAAATAAGGCTAACTCTGCTATCTGATGTGTCTGCTTGTTTTTAATAAACACATTGTACAAAAGTGACATCCTTTCTTGAGAGAGAGACGAGACTTGGTTACTTATGTTGTTAATGAACAAGGCAAAGTTAATGATATTGCAGGAATGAATGGAGATTCCTCTTTTAGATACATTATCTAGACAGTTGCACAACTGAAATAACTATCAAGATATATCTTATTCTAAGGGTGGTATCACTAGCAATATTGGATGTGCTGCTTCCTTCTGTTCCTATTCCCCACAGAGAACTCTTCTCTGTTCCAGAAGCACCTTATATCCATCTTCATTACTGACAAAACTTGATGAGTAAGTGTACTATGTTTACTTTTCTTTGTTACTACCCCTAATTCCATATTCTGAAAGACTATGAGTCTTTGAAGGCAAGGACTGTCTTATTCATCTCTGTATCTCAGTAGTTAGCTTAAAACCACAAGTGGGAAAGAAGGACAAAACATCAGTCTTAGGGGAAAAAATCTTATTAAAACACGTAAGCTCCCCTCAGAAAGATTCAGATTCAACTGAGAACCACCATCTTCATTAGAAAAATAAATCCAAAATAGGTAATAGAAGAAATCACCTTCACACTGATAATACAAAGGATTTCCTAACCTCCCTTCCAATTCACTGCATGTCCCAGTGTTGTAGAGAGTACAAAGCCTTACATCATTTGAGTGAAGAATTCAGGCATTGTTTGCCTATTTTTCAGCAATCTTTGAGCCCTAAGTATGACTGAATAATTTTCTCACATATTGGTTATACTTTTCAGCAGCTTGCATTCTCCCAAATTACGGATAGTCTGCATATGAGATCAAACACTAACTCAAATTCACCTTGAGGCTTTTTCTCCTTGAGTAGTACGTTTCTTAGGAGTATCATATGGTCAGCTTTATAATCAGTGCCTGCCCATTAGCTCTTACCCTCTTAGTTATATTCTGGTAATGATTACCAAAATATGTTCTAAAGTCTGATTTCCCTGGACTTGCAGTTTTGGTATATTTTATATACAATATATGCCAATGTGAATCTCAGCCAATGGGAAGCTAATCTAAGTGAGATTGTGTGTGATTGTTCAACTACACTTTTCAGAATTCTAATGCTAGAAAAGCATTTAACAACCCCCCCCCAAAAAAAAAAAAACATAGTCACAGCTTACAAAGCTTCTTGTCTATCCATGCTGTGAAGAGACATTAAATAAGCACATTGTGGTGGTTATCTTTTTGTGTCAACTTGGCTGAGCCTCATTGAGTGGCTGGGCAGCTAGTGGTAGTTATTTCCCATGATGAGACTGGCAACTCCATGGTAGGATCTACCATAAGCAGCTGAATAGCTGCTTTGTGTATGGGTATGTGGTCTGCTTCCCGTATATAAGAAGCAGCTTTGGGAATGGTCTCTAGCCTATGGCACACTTGGACCCTGCATGTAGCCATGTCATTGTTCAGCAGCCTGCCATGCTCTGCCAACCTTGGGACTTAAAATGGACTTAAATTAATGGCCTGTCATGTGGTTTGGTAACATCGGGACTGTGCCTTTTAACTTGTCAATCTTGGGCTTGGCAGCCTCGGCGGCCAGCAGCTGTATGAATAAAAACACGCTTCTAGCTCGAGTGGGCCGGGAGCAGGAGGCAGAGCTGGACCCCAAGGTTGAGGGGCTTTTACCCAGTCCCTAAAGCCTGGCCCTTTGAACTTGGACTATATGCCTCCGAACTATAATATAATAAACTCCTCTTTGTTAAGGCCATCCATTTGTGGTATATTCTTGTCAGAGTGGCACTAGGTAACCAGAACACACATAGAACCCCATTTCCTATGCCATGTCATATTTTTCTTAGAGCTGATGAGGTCTAAGGATAATTATGTGCAACAACCTACTGGGGCAGAAAAACTGAATTATCAGTTATATATCACAGTCTTGTTTACAAAAGAACATGTCAGCCTCACTATATAAATCCATCAGTTAATCTCTAGGCAGCTTCTTTTCACATCAGTCTCTTGTCAAGAGTGCACTGTAGTTGGAGACCAGTTCATTTCAAAGAAATAAAGTATTAATAATTAAAATACTAAGCTCATTAATGGGAGCTCTGGTAGCATAGTGGCTAAGGCACTTGACTGCTAACCAGAAGGCTTGCGGTTCAAACCCACTAGCCATTCCTCAGAAGGAAGATGGGGCAATCTACTTCCATAGTGATACTGCCTCGGAAACCCAAAGAGGGGTCGCTAAGAGTCAGGTCCAACTCGATGGCACATAACAACAACAACTAGCTCATTAATAAATACTATTAATACTGTCAATGTTGTTTAATGGTATATAGTACATTAATAGTGTTATTAATATATATGATGAATACTGATATACATCAGTTTGGTACATGGTATGTTAACAAACTGCCACATCTTTCTATGCAAAGTGCTGGTGGGCTTGAACTGCCATCCTTTCTGCTAGCAACCAAGCACTTAACCGATACACCACCAGGGTGCCTATCCTGGACTAAGTAGGAGAAAAACACAGGACAAAATTCAAAATCATAAAAAAACACCTGACTTAGGGATCTGAAAGAGACTGGTAGAACCCTAAAGACTGTGTCCTTAGACATCTATCAAACCTGAAATTGAGTCTACCCCTGGGGACCACCTTTCAGTCAGAAAATAGGCCTATAAAATGAATGATGGGAAGTCTGGTAGCGTAGTGCCTAAGGCATTTGACTGCTAACCAGAAGGCTGGCGGTTCAAACCCATCAGTCACTCCTCAGAAGGAAGATGGGGCAATCTACTTCCACAGTGATAATGCCTCGGCAACCCAAGAAGGGATCGCTATGAGTCAGGTCCGACTCGACAGCACATAACAACAACAGCAACATGAGAAATGTACTCCTCAGAACAGTCAATCATAGGAGACCAAAGGGTAGCATCTGCCCAAAAACAAAGTTCAGAAGGTAGGAAGGGGCAGGAAAGATGGACAAATGGAAATGAGGAACCCAGGGAGGAAGTGGGAAGAGTGCTATCATATTGAAGGTATTGCACCTAATGTCACAAAACAAAATGTGTATAAATTGTTGAACAAGAAAATAATTGGCTCTGTAAACTTCTGCCCCCAAAACCACAAAATGTTCAAAAACAACTTAAAAGAGGTGTTTTGCAGCAGATTTGCCTGATGCAGTAATTTTTTGACTGTTGCTTTCATGGGCATTGATTGTTTATTCAAGTACAATAAGATCATTTACAATTTTACAAAAAAGGGAGGAGGGGAAGGGGGAACGAGGAGGACAAGGACGACCAAAGCATTTATCACAAAAAAAAGAAGAAGATGTCCTTTTTAATGAAAACTCTTTATAAATAGGATTTAGGTCCAAAAGGTAGATAACTAATTTTCAAGGACTTGGAATAAAATACACCTAGCATTTGGCAGGGTTGTGTCCTTTCATCATACTCATTCAATCTGTATGCAGAACAGACAATCCAAGAAGCTGGACTATATGAAGAAGAACGTGGCCTCAAGATTGGAGGAAGACTCATTAACAGCCTGAGATAGGCTGACGACACAACTTGGCTTGTTAAAAGTGAGGATGACTTGAAGTACTTACTGATGAAGATTGAAGACTACAGTCTGCTGTATGGATTACACCTCAATATAAAGAAAACAAAAATTCTCACAACAGCATCACAATAAATGGAGAAAAGATTGAAGTTGTCAAAGACTTCATATTACTCAGTTCTAGAATCAACACCAATGGAAGCAGCAGTCAAGATATCAGACAACCTATAGAACTGGGCAAATCTGCTGTAAAACACCTCTTTCAAGTGTTGAAGAGCAAAGACATCTCCTTGATGACTACGGTGCCCCTGACAGAAGCCATGGTATTTTCAATCACCTCATATGCATGTGAGACCTAGACAATAAATATGGAAGATCTAAGAAGAGACAGTTGATATGTTTGAGTTGTGGTGTTGGCAAAGAATGTTCAAAGTACTGCAGATTGCTAAAAGAATTAACAAATCTGAAGTGCAGCTGGAAGGCTCCTTGGAAGTGAGAATGGCCAGACTTCATGGCACCTATTTTGGTCATGTTGTAAAAAGGGACAATTCCCTAGAGAAGGATATCATGCTCAGTAAAGTAGAAGGTCAACAAGATGGATTGACACAGTGGCTACAATGATTGGCTCAGGTATAGCAAGGATCCTGGGGCTGGCACAGGACTGCGCAATGTTTCATTCTGCTATACATAGGGTTCACTATGAGTCGGAGACAACTTGACGGCACTTAACAATGACAACAGCTTTCTTAGCCATACTTGCGTTTCTACTACTCAGTATATATAAAACTGCTCACAGTTGAACTGAATCTCATCTATGATACAAAGATTGGCCATTTAAAAAATCTTACCTGCTTTATTACTTATTGTCTCTCACAAATTAGAATTAATAATCTCCTCAGCATCAAGAAATGAAATCAGCAATTTCCTCAAGTATTTTTGCCTCCTTTACTTAATGCATTAACTTAGTAAGAATTCTACAATTCTGTCTTGTTACATTAAATATATTCTTCAATGATTCTAATGCAAATGTATTTGGGGAAGTTTATTCCTTTTTTTTAAAAAAAATCATATAGTGATGTAGGTGAAAGTTTATAGAGCAATTTCATTTTCCATATAGCAGTTCATACACATTTTGTCTCATGACATTGACTGCAATTTCCCACAATGCAACAACTCTCTTCCTACTTCCTCCCCATAGTTACCTCTTCCCTGTGTCCTTCCCTCCCACGCGTTCCTGCCTCCCCTTGCCCCTGCTGTCTCACTGTACATACACTACCTTCTGTTCTCCCATAACTGATCTTTCCAAGGAATGTATCTACCTGATATAAATGTTCAGTCCCTAGGCTGGTCTTTCATTTGGCTGAAAGCCATAGGATTTCAATTCCAGACCTGAAGGGGAGGTAGAAGCCATGGTCTCAGGGGTTTCACTAGTGGGCCACTTTATTCTTGTCGGCCTCTGCTTGCTCCACTAACTCACTTTGTTGCCTGGAGTGAATATGAAGAAACCTGTATCAATTTAGGATGTTGCTTATGTATTTTTTCATGAGTATTAATATAAAGACTTCAAAATAATATTAATCAATAAAAGATATCTGATGTAATTTAGATCCCGTTTTCTTTTACTTGAATTGTTTAACAAAACCCAAAGCGTGAATTACATTTAAAATATTTATATCTTTGAATAAAAATGAGAAGCCTTGGTGGTGCAGTGAGTGGTGAAAGAACTGGGTGCTAACCAGGTCAGCAGTTCAAACCCACCAGCTGCTCTGCAGGAGAAAGATACGGTAGTCTGCTTCTGTAAAGATTTATAGCCTTGAAAATGGTATATGCAGTTCCACTCTGCCTACAGGTCACTATGAGTGGGAATCAACTTGATGGCAGTGGGTTTTTGGTTGAATTAAAAATGTAATAGATAGGCTTATATAAGGTTTGCTTGGTGTACTAATATTCATGAAACCATATAATATTCTATATCTCAAATATCACCCTTGTTTACATGTTAAATTAATATACTAACACAAATCAGAAAGACTAAACACATTGCCAGACACCAGAGTAACCATAACCATTGCCTAGGTTGGGCAATCCTACTTCCGTAGTGATACTGCCTCGGAAACCCAAGGAGGGGTCACTATGAGTTGGGGCCGACTCAACGGCACATAACAACAACAACAACAATCAATTTTGATAAGCCTGTATTAAAAATTAGTTCATCTTTTTGTACTTGTCAGCCATCAATCAGAGGGGAAAAAAAAAATCCTCATCTATTTTAAACAACAGAGAAATAACAATGTTGAAACCTCTAGAATCACCACTCAATCTTCATCAATTTAATCACAGATTTGTTCTCTAAGAGTTTTAAATGTCTTTGGACAAGGAACCCCCAGATGGTAGTCTGTCAGAAGTGTTTTGTGTGACCAGCACAAAGTTCTCAAAATGTTTGAATTTTGTATGCAGTATTCTCCACGTGTGCCATAGACCCAACCTCTGCCCCTGTGGTCTTACTCTAGATATGAGTCACACAATTACCTTCCAGGACATGTAATACTTTGACTTTGTCAATCCGGTTTTAATTCAATTGAAAGTATTTAGTGTCTAATTAGACATAAGTCAAGTAGAAAATAAAAACTTCTTTAGCAATTAGCAAGTATATTTCTGCAAACAAAATGAAAATATGAAAACAAAATTAATAAAAAAAAGACAGTTGCATTTTCTATTTATAGCTTTTCATGAGCAAAGGAATGCCATAACAAACTAATCCAATCAGTCCATATTACCCCCATACAAATCTTCAGTTTTTTTCAATACTAATCCACAATAACTGCATTTTCTCTTTAAATTCAAAAATCTATTTATAAAATATGACATATGTATCATTTTATACATATATCGTGTTTATGTTTTATAACTGTATGGTACATATATATGTATCATTTATATGCTGTTGTTATTGTTTGTTGCCATCCAGTCCACCTGACTCCTACCAAGTAAAACACAGGGTTTGCCAGACCTGTCTTCCAAGGCACCACCGGGTTGGTTTGAACTGTCTTCTGGCTAGTAATTGAGTTCTTACTTTGTGCCGCCCATATACTCCTGCTATATTTTTCTTCTTAAATATATCCATCATATCATGCTGCCAAGAAACTATATAGTTGTACTGATCAGGCTAGATAACTTAAGGTAGCAAAGTAGAAGATATTTGCAGGTAAATTAAAGGAAGTCCAAAACGGATAATCATAAACAAACGATTAAGAATACGGTTTATTCAAGAAAGAGGACAAGGACCAATATTCAAAGAAAAGCTCATGGCTCTACATCAAAAATAGGCAAATTTATGTTGAAATAATATGACTAAGATTCACTTGTAGTTTTTTTTTTTTTTTTTAATTTGATGAGTCTCCACTTTAACTGACTTTCACTCATCCAATAGCCAGCCTTCCCTTCTGACCTTTAGCCAGGTAGAAGAATAGGTACTGAATTACCTGGCACTTATTACAATTATTTTTTAAAAAAATATTTTATTCATTTTCTGCTATGCCTATTATAATGTAAGATGTCTTCATTCATCACTGAATATTCAACACCTCTCATAGTAGCTGACCCAGAGTCCTCCAGAAATATCTGCTAAATAAATGGAAATACGACTGCTTCTCAACAATGCAGTTCTACCTCAGTTTTTTTGTTTTTGCTTTTAAACTGTGTGATGGTATCGATTTTTTCTATACCTTTTATCTCTGTTCTCATACTTCTTTCTTCTGTACTGTAGATATCTGAAATGTGTATGGTCCATGATTCAAATTGCAGTTTACAGAATAATCCAGCAACATCTCTTCAGATGCTGGTATTTTAGTATGCCCAACAGACTCTTCTCCTCTCACTTCCATTTTCATATTCTGCAGTTTTCCATCTATTCTTTCTGACATTGGGTTGGCATTCATTTTATCTTTTCTCTCTCTCTCTCTCTCTTTCTTTCCGGTTAAGAATTTTTTTCTTTTTTCCTCTTTCCACTTTAATCCTTTTTAGGTGGACCAAGTTTTATAACTGTCATAAACAGAATGTCTCTACAGACTGGAGATTTTTCTTTTATCATGGACATATGACAGTACAGGAAAGCCTACAGTTATACAGCAAGTCAACTTTAAGGCTCCCTACAGCTATTTCACCACTGCCCATGACACTATGTAGACAGAAATAATAAAATCTTCTTTGTCAGTTAGGTCCTCTTTGATTTAAAGTTTTACCACATTCCCCTCTCAATTTCCCTCATGCTGACAGACTTAAATTCTTTGAAGCAGTTAGCTCATCCTTATTTATTGTGTATTTAGGGTACAAACATACACAACAAACCATATAGCAATGAAACAGTTTTTATATGTATGATTCATTGAGAGTGGTAACATACTTCACATTGTGCTGCCATCAGAGGGGTATCTGAGGGCATGCACCCTTCGTGCAATTTGAGGGGGCACCAATAAGCAGTTTCTATTAGCCATGGCACTTTCCATCACCATCTGTGAGAGCTTATTCAGCAATTTAAAACTAATTGCCATAGGTGCTATTTTCTATAGATTCGCCTCTGGTCACCATTCTGCTCACTTTGTTTCACCACCATTAACTTTGACTCTCGGCTCCTTAAAAGTTCTCATATATGTTTTACAGTTACTGTTGTCCATTTAACCTCATAAAGAGATTTCGTTAAAATATCACAATGCTTACCAGGCAACAGGGTCTGGTATTCCTGCATCCTTAATGTTGTTCACAATTATAATAGAAACCCTTCCATTTTCTTACATAAACTTTTCAGGTAATGGTGAAAAAATCCTTGAAGAAATTTAATCTGAGGTTTGGTCTGCCATAGTTATCTCCCTTCAAGCTCCAGAGAGCTTATGCAGGAAAGAAACTATTATGTCTCCATCCTAGTCCTCCTCACCTCTCCATGGTGTTATAAAACCAAAACAAGCCCATTACCATTGAGTCAATTTCACTGACTCTCAGCAACCCTATAGGATTGGGTAGAACTGCCCCATAGGATTTCCAAAGCTATAAATCTTTATGGAAGCAGACAATCTGAACTCTCTCCCACAGAGCAGCTGGTGTGTTTGAAACACTGACTTTTTGGTTAACAGCCCAATGCCCATAGTGACACCAGAGCTCCTACCATAATGTTATTTAAAAAAAAAGAAAGAAAAGAAAAAAACCCACAGCCCTCAAGTCGGATCTGACTCATAGCAACCCCTCCTTGGGTTTCTGAGGTCGTATCACTATAAAAGGAGATAGCCCAACCTTTCTTCTGAGAAGTGGCTGGTGGGTTTGAACGGCCAGCCTTCTGGCTAGCACTCAAATGCCTTAGGCACTACGCCACCAGAGCGCCCCCATAATGTTATAGGCTCCTGGAAACTGACTGCTTTAAATGCTTGCTAATGAAAGTTTGGTCCCAGGACTAGTAGCATCAACATCACCTGGGAGCCTGTTAGAACCTCAGGCTCCAACCCACACCAGCTGAAAGAGAATCAGCATTTTAACAAGATCCCCAGGTGAGTCACATGCAAATCAAAGTTTGAGAAACACTGCATTAAATTAATACCAAGAGAAATAAAATCTAAAAGAAAAAAGCACCTTAAAATTTAATATTATGGTAAATAGAAAATACTTTTAATTTATCCAAATGGCTACCCATATACTGGCACAGAAGAACAACAATTAGCAAAAATTCCTATGCAGGCTAAGGAAAATAAAGGAAACCACCTCTCTATTCATACCAAAAACCAAACTCACTGCCATCGAGTCAGATCCTACTCATAGCGACCTCTCCTTGGGTTTCGAGGCAGTATCATCACTAGGGAAGTGGATTGTCCCATCTTCCTTCTGAGGAGTGGCTGATGACCTTTCTACTAGAAGCCATTTAAACAAATGGCTACACAAACAAAAAGCCAGTCCCTTTAACGACAATTTAGTGAACACTGGGTTTAGCGGGAAACCTAACATAAAATACCATTGCTGAAATTATCCTTGTTTTGGGAAGTCACATGCTTTTGCATGTAGCCTGTATATGTGACTCTTTTATTCTCAGAGGTGGAAGGGAACCTGTTTTGAAATGATAGAAACAACTCATTTATATTTATTACATATTATCACCAGAAACTTTACATGCCAAAAATTGTTTCAGTCTAGCTGTGACTTCAGTGACTCTGGGATGAATGTTGCCTTTCATAAAAATTCTCTCATAAAACTTCAGTTGTTCTCCAATTCCATAAGTCTCCTCATATTCCGGGTAAGATACTCTCTCCAGACAGGAATGCTGACTTTGCATTAGAGTACCACACTTCCATTTATAAATGTCTCTCTCAAAAATCTCAAAATTTTCTAACAAACTCTCACATAACCAATCATCTAGACAACAGAAGAGCTTTTCAAACCATACAGCCTGCTTATGATTCAGTGGAATAAACTCTCAAGAGAATTCTGCTGCTAAATATTTATAAAATGCCATGTAACTATCACAAAGCACCAAAAAAAAAAAAAAAAAAGGAGCAGGATAGCAGATTAAAACTATCTGTGCACAATTTTTTCTGTTTGTTTATTTTCAGTAAGTTTATTGGAAATGATATCAAAACTCTATGCTGTAATTTGTGCCTTCAAAGTGTATCTTTGGACCTGACCATAACCAAGAGTACACGTTAATCAAATCAACATTTGTAAAGTAAGCAAATTAGGATTTTTTTTCCCCTTAAAGAAAGAAATTACATTGGAACTAGTGGTTGAACTCAAAACATTTCTAGCAAATTTAAACTCCAGTTAAGGGTATTTCAAGTGGTGACATCAAAACATCATTGTGAGGCAGCGAAGATGACTGCAACACCTTTTCACAAGTGTTCAGCCTACTTGTACCACTTCTAATTTTGGGCTTTGTTTGCCCAGAGGGGAAACAAAATTTGCTTAATGAGAATGTTTTGCAAATTGGCAGTGAGATGACTTATCGGATTTTGGTTGATGGGGATTTTGTTGCCATTATATTCAGATAAACACATTCTAGTGATTTCCCCCTAGTTACTCCCTAAGGTACTTGACTGCTAACCAGAAGGCTGACAGTTCAAACCCACCAGCCACTCCTTGGAAGGACGGTTGGGCAATCTACTTCTTTAGTGATACCACCTTGGAAACCCAAGGAGGGGTCACTATGACTTGGGTCCCACTCAAGAGCACATAACAACAATAACAACAATGGCTCTGCTGGGACAAACAAACTGGTTGAGCCTCTAATAGTAATGACCTTGATTTAAAATGGCACAGCACTGGCCCTCCTGAGAAATTAGAGATGCTTTATCCTGGGTATGGAAGAAAACAGGCTGTTGTATATCCCTTATCCATTCTCCCCTTCACCCAGGATTATTCACAAGGATGGGGACAACTGATGGACTGGCCACTGATACGCCAGTGCCAGCCAAGGGGAGACTGTGAAACTTATATCCTGGTGGGGCCGATACTGCAGTGAAGTGGTAGAAATGACCAGGCTGGGAAACGGTATCATAGCATGAATTTACTCTTCAAAGGGAGGACATGAGGTTAGGGGTGGAGGAGTTTATTTTGTTTTCTCCAATAGGCCCCCAAAACTAGCAACCTACTCCACGTACACAATCAGATTAAGTAGGTATCTCCACCCACACATCTTCTGGCACTCAGTGTGTCTTTTGGGTCTCACCTGCCACACCATGAGAAGATATTTTGCTTTGTTTCAATAAGGAAAGGAAGAAAAATGCATTTAAATTGTGATAGTCATGCAATATAATCGTTCAAACTATTTTTACTGAAAGAGACATTTTATTTATACAGTGATTAAATATTTTGAGTTGATGATAGAAGTCTGTAATACTGGAATTCCAAACATTGTCACAAAGTTGATGGTAGGGGAGATACTTGTTTTGGAGGAAGGTGGGGAGTAGCTAGGCTCTTTTAAGTTCTCTAAAACTGATACATACACCGTTGCAAGTTCTATGTCTTCTCTCAAAGATTGGGTCACGGATAATATAGAAACATCTATTGAGAGCTGATTAAATGCCAGGCACTTGAAATAAATTGGCTCTAATTTCACTTAAATCTAGATGAAATATGAAGAAATATGCTCAGAGAAATTAACTAGTTTTCTCTGAGTGACACAGCCTATAAGAAGAGGCAGAGGACTATACCCATGATCATGCATAGGTTTGCTAGGCAATATTCCCCAATACATATTTGTATGTGCTATAAAAACATCCATATGTATTATTGAGCTAACAGAGGACAAAGTTGGGATAACTTCTCAGCCACAACTGCGCGACATGAAGGTGTGAGTCACTGGGCCTGTGGGCTTGGAAGCCTCAAGCCCAATTGCACAGCATAGGACATAAAACATTTTTCTACATCCTACCTTGGTGAGTGGTTCTCTAAGATACAACTATTGATTTCTCCTTGTCTGGAGCAAAGAAGACTGAAGAAAATCAAAGAGACATGGAAACAGTTAGTCGAAAGGGCCAATGGACCACAGGAATCTCAGTCTATACAATTCTGAGACCAGAAGAACTAGTAGTACTTGGCTACCAATGCCAACCACTTAAGAGATCAAAATTGGAAATTAGGGATAGAGTGGGAGAAAAAAATATGGAACAAAATTCTAAAATATAAAATAGAGCAGGATTACTGATTGGGTCCAAAAAACCAAACTCACTGCCATCAAGTCAGATCCCATTCATAGTGACTCCTACTTGGGTTTCCGAGGCGGTATCACTCTTGAAGTAGATTGCCCAACCTTCTTGAGTCACCCTTTAGGCCTGGAATTGGACTCACTCCCATGGCTCGACTCTCAGCCAAACAACAGATGGGCCTATAAGCCTAACAACTACACCAGGGAGATGCATTCCTTAGAAATCTGAGGGGATATCAGAAGGGCAGCATTTGCACAGGAGGAAAGTTAGGCAGGTAAGAATGCACAGGTAAGAAGGTCACAGGGAAGGGGAAACCATAGGGAGGAGGTGGAAGGAGAACTGTTCAATTATGGGGATTATAATTAGTGTCATGAAACAAACTGTACATGAACTATTCAATGCAAAACTAACCTGCTTTGTAAAACTGCGCCCAAATCACAATGATGAAAAGTAAAAAAAAATAAATAAATAAAATAGAAGCAGAGACAGGATGAACCCAAGTGTGTCTGATTCCCAAATTCTTACTCATCCCATCACACACACCTTTAAGAAGGGGTTTGTGACAATGTAGAACAACAACTCTGGGGGCTGAAAGTAAAGCTCGGGCATCTTTGTCACTTAGTGAGGAAGATCATCACAGGACTAGAAGAGGTGATTTTGAGGAAACAGTGAAAAGTTTGTGCAGTCTACTTTTTGTCTTTATAGATTATTTTCTCCGCAAATGCAAGCACTAGACCTTGGCATTGTGAGAACTGAGAGCAAAGGGAAACAAAATCCAGAATGGAAATTATTTGTCATTTGGGTATATGGGTATGATAATTGGAGCTGTGTATCAACTTGGCTGGACCCCAGTTCTGTGTGGTTGTTCCCATGATGGGATCAGATGACTGTGTTCTGAGTGGCCAATCTGTTGAAGTAGAGTTTCCACAGGGGTGTGGCCTGCTTCCAGTGTATCCAGGGACATCCTGGGAAGAGAGACATTCTTCTGTGGATGGGGATTCTATTGTGCTGCCTACAACTGTCTGTGAGTGAGCAGCTCACCGTTTGGCCTGGAGATCTTGGATTCGTCATTTGTTGGAGTCAATAGCCAGTGTACTGCCTGCCAGCCTTGAGCTCCTTGGTCTCTGCAGTTGTGGGAGCCAGGAAAAGCCTCCAGCTTGATGTTTGGTTCAGGAACTTTGGACTTGCTGGCTTTACACATGTGTGAGCCATTTTCCTAAGATAAATTTCTCTCTCTCTCTCTCTCAACTTTGCTGGTTTTTGTTTCTCTAGAGAACCCAGTCTAACACAATGGGTGGTTATCTATAAATGGAAATGGATTATTTATAAGAAATCTGTAAAACTAAATATTATCTTCTGTATGGTTCTAATCAATATTTAATCTAAATAATAGTAGGATATATTTTTCCTGTGATCTAGTTTCTAACATCTTATATTGAGATAAAATTCTTCTGTCATAAAATCTACCCATTTAAAGTATATACACAATATTTTAACATAAAAATACAATGGTTTTTATTATTTATTCATAGAGTTCTCCAGTCATACTGTAATCTAAGTTGAGAATATATTGATAATCTCTGAAAGACACTTCAAACCCAATAGCACTCACTCAATACCCTCATATCAGCTCTTGTGGATGTTGTGTGCTACTGAGTTTTTTTTTGGACTCAACAACCCCATAGGAGAGAGTAGAACTTCCTTATAGGGTTTCAAGGCTACAATCTTCGCAGAAGCAGACTGCACATCTTTTTCATGAGGAGCATTTGTGAAAAGTGACCTTACAGTTATTAGCTAAATGCTTAACCACTGTACCACCAAACCAAAAAAAAAGCCTAACTTAGTGCTATCGAGTTGATTCCGACTCACAGCAACACCCACTGGGTTTTCAAGGCTGTAAATCTTTACAGAAGCAGACTGCCATCTTTTTTTCTGAGGAGCATCTGGTGGATTCAAACCACCAACCTTTTGGTAAGCAGCTAAATGCCTTAACCACTACACCACCAGAGCTTCTCAACATCGGCCCTAGATTACCAGTAATCTGCTTTACATCTCTATAGACCTGTTCCAAATAGAATCAAAATTTGCAGCCTTCTATGACGCATTTCTTCACTTAACATAAAGCTTTAAAGATTTATTCATGTGGTAGTATTATCAGTACTTTATTCCTCTGTATTAGAAAATGATATGGTATTGTATTGATCTATATTATGCATTTTCCATTCACTACTTGAATATTTGTATTGTTTCCACTTTATGGATGGAATGTTATGAATGATGCTAATATAAACATGTACAAGTTTTTGTGTTGACATACATTTTTATTACTTTCTTATACCTAGGAGTGGAATTTCTGGGTTATAGTTTTATATTTAAAAATTTGAAGAATTGCCAACTGGTTATTCAAAGTGACTGTACAATTTTACATTCTCATCAAAAAGAATGAGGGTTCCATTGTCTCTACATACTTGTAGTCACTTATTATAGGCATACCTGAGTTTATTGTGCTTCACTTTATTTTGATTCACAGATGCTACATTTTTTGCAAAATGGAGGTCCGTGGCAAGCTTGTGTGGAGCAAATCTGTTGGTGACATTTTTCCAACAGGATGTGCTCTCTTCATGTTTCTGAGTCACATCTTTGTACTTCTTGTAATAGTTCAACCTCTTCTATAATGCTATTGGCGTAGTACCTATGGCATTTGACTTCTAACCAGAAGGCTGGCAGTTCAAACCCACCAGCCACTCATAGGAAGGAAGAATGGGCAATCTACTTCCGTAGAGACACTGCCTCAAAACCCAAAGAGGTGTCTCTATGAGTTGGGACCAACTTGACAGCAGTGAGTTTATTTATTTATTTATTTTTATTGCACATTTAATAGACTACACTATAATGTAAACATATCTTTTATATGCACTTGAAAACCAAAATATTTATGTGACTTGCTTTATTGGAATATTCACTTTTTTGCAGTGGTCTAGAACTGAACCCACAAAATCACCAAGGTATGCCCCTACTGCCTTTTTGATTCTAACTATCCTTATATGTGTCAAGTAGGATCTCCTTGTGGTTTTGATTTGCATTTCTCTAGCAGTAGTTCACACTGTTCAGCATTTTTCCTTGTGTGTTTTGGTCATTTGGAAATCTTTTCTTCAAAAGAAATTACCTGTGATCTATTTTTAATTACTCAAAATAAATTACCAAACCAAACCCACTGCTGTTGAGTTGATTTCTACTCATAGCGACCCCCTCCTTGGGTTTCCGAGGCAGTATCACTACAGAAGTAGATTGCCCCCAAATTAAATGCTTTACTATTTTAAAACTTCTATTGTAAATAAGCAGATAATAAGACAACAGTTGTTGTTGTTGTTGTTGTTGCTATGTGCCATTGAGTCGGACCGACTCATAGCGACCCCTCCTTGGGTTTCCGAGGCAGTATGACTACGGAAGTAGATTGCTCCATCTTCCTTCCAAGGAGTGGCTGGTGGGTTTGAACTGCCAGCCTTCTGGTTAGCAGTCAAATGCCTTAGGCACAACACAACAGACAACAGAGTTCCCTAAAACGTGAAAGTAAATATTCTTTTGTGATTGAAGAATTGACCTGAAAAAGGAGTTTAGCTGCAATGGTTGAAGTGTGAAGATATCTATATACTCCTTAGGAAAAAGGAGAGAATCATTTTCATTCTTTATAGTCATGTGTTGATATGGATGGGAATAGATGATGCTTTCCTAAGGAGGCCATCCAGAGTTTGTGATTAAGAGCTTGGTCCCTGCCTGTGTTCAAATCTAAGCTCCATTACATCCCACCTGTGTGACCCATTTCTATGGTTCACTTTCAAAATCTGTTCACTGACTAACAATAATGTCAGCTACCTCCCAGAAAGGATGAGAAGATTAAGTCTGATAGTGCATTTTGCACTATGCTTACATATAATGAACTCCTGATATATGACATGTGCTAGCTATTATATCTATTATTTCTGAAAACTATAACTACAGACATGGAAACCATAAGAGTAACATGGAGACATAAGCCAGTTCTGTTTGCTTATCTAGACACTCTGAAAGAAGGTCAGCTGTGAGGACCTTCATTTCTGGAGAGTTGAGGAAAAAAAAAAAATTACAAGAAAATTCTATTACCAGAGAAGGAGGCATTTTAAAGTTGAGTGGTCTGGTCTGTGTCTGGGATGAAAAGCTGTAAGATTTGGACAGGGGAAGAAAAAAGTCACTTCTCTCCCTTATCACTTTCCTTATGTTTCTGTATATAGTAAAGCTTCATTTTGCACAAGAAGAAATCTAATAAAAAGTTTACAATGGTAAAGTCAATCTTAAGTTGAAGAACACTCTGTAACATCTGACTCTGGTTGACATAAAAGGTTTCAAATTCCCGAAATCCTGCTTTAGACAAAACAATAGAAAAGGTATCAGGACTTTTGCTAGCTTAAGCTTTTATGGCTTATATATTTCTATTTCCTATAAATTTATCTAGATGAATAGAGGGCAGATTTTTAAAAATATTGCTTTCCTTATCTAAGATAAACTTTAACAACCCAATAAAAGAAAAGGTTGAGGATGTATTTGCACTCTTTGTTATATTATATAGAGAGTAGACATATTTTAACTGTTTGTTTTACGAATGAAGTATTTATGCACAACTCAGCCCTTTTTTCTTGGTCCAGACATCATATATATGATGCTATAGTATAACTTACAGCCACTCCTCGGAAGGAATATGGGGCAATCTACTTCTGTAGTGATACTGCCTCGGAAACCCAAGGAGGGGTCGCTATGAGTCGGCTTCGACTAGACAGCACATAACAACAACAACATAATATAACTTAAACCTTCCAGAATGAATTCACCAAAATGTTATGATTTCCTTAATACCCATTTTATATTTTATGTTTAACACATATCTAGTGTTTCTGAGCCTGTCTTAACAGTCCTACAAAAACTTACATACATTATAAAGCTTTTATGAAATACAACAAAGTCAAGGGACTTGTTAAAATAACATAAATTTTATAACTATTCTTATTTATCATAACTCAGCAGTTATCAAAATGCTAAATTACATTAAAATTCATAAATGAAAGTATTACTTTTTAGGGAAATGCAAGTTTTATTTAGGTACACCTAATAAGTCTCTTTTCTCTAGCATTTACTTTTTGGTAATTAACCAAATATGTTTGGTTCCTATAAGTAAATCATAGAAAAGAATCAGCTGTGTTTTTAAGAGTACTACATATTGAATACACCATAAACTGCCAGAAGAATGAACAAATCTGTCTGGGAAGAGGTCTGGTCAGAATGCTCTTTAGAAGCAAAAATGGCGAGACTTCATCTCAATTACTTTGGACAGACTATCAGGAAGGATCAGTCCTGGAGAAGGATATCATGCTTTGCAGAGTAGAAGGTCAGCAAAGGAAAGGAAGACCCTGAACAAGATGGACTGACACAGTGGCTGAAACAATTGTGAAGATAGCACAGGACAGGGCAATACTTTGTTATGTTGTACAAAGGTCACTATGAGTCAGAACCAACTGGGTGGAATCTAACAGCAATAGCAATTTATGACTACTGTATATATATAATTTTTTAAATAAGAATTCCTCTCTGTGACTCCTTCCTAGTGCCCTTCTTATCTATGCATTTCCTGTCTATTCAGCTTTTCCTTGATGTGAATGCTGCTCTCCTGATGTCTCTTGCTTGATTGATATGAGTACTGTTTTATTTCACTAGGGTTGGTGGGTGCATCTCCCTGGAGCAGGTGTTCTGCTTGTAGGTCTTTCTACTGTTGGGCTGAGAGCTAGTCCACAGAAGTGAGTCCATTTCCAGGCCCAAAGGATAACCTGGTGTCATAGTCTTAGTGGTCCCACCAGTCTCTATCAGACCAGTAATTCTGGTCATTTTTTAACTTTGTTCCACATTTTTCCTCCCACTCTATCTAGGAGCTCCAATTTTGATCCCTTTCCGAGGGGTTGGCATTGGTAGCTGGCACCATCTAGTTCTTCTGGTCTCGGGGTCATGAAGGCTGAGGTCCTTGTGGTCCATCATATTATTTCCAAATGACTTTGATTTTCTTCATTATTCTTTGTTCCAGATAAGAGAAGACTAATAGTTGCATCTAAAATGGCTGCTTAAATGTTTTTAAGACCCCACAACAACTTATGACTACTACATTTATCCTCAATTTTTTTCTTGTGAAACATAAATGCAAATAGAGGGCAAAATTCCAGTTTATGAACCTGTTGCTATATAATTTATTTTGATTTAATGTTCTATATATCCATTTGCAATATGACAGTAACTATGTGGCTATTGAAAAATCAAATTGTGGTTAATGAGGCTAAAGACCTGAATTTTAAATTTAATTACTTAATTGCCACATGTAAGTAACAGCTACCATATAGGTAGCACAGATATAAAATCAAAACCCATTGCCATTGATTCCAATTCATAGAGACCTTATGGGACTGAGTAGAACTGCCTCATAGGATTTCCAAGGTTGTAATCACTGTGGAAACAGACAGCCACATCTTTCTCCCATGTAGTGGCTGATAGGTTTGAACCACTGACATTTGGGTTAGCAGTCAAGCTCTTTACCACTGTACCACCAGGGGCTCCCTGAAGGTATAACTAAGCTAATTTATTCCTTTGTTGTTGTTGTTGTGTGCCATCTAGTTGAACTCGACTCATACCAACCCCTCCTTGGGTTTCCAAGGCAGTATCACTGCAGAAATATTGCCCAACCTCCCTTCCGAGGAGTGGCTGGTAGGTTTGAACCACCAGCATTCTGGTTAGCAGTCAAGTGCCTTAGGCACTACACTACCAGAGCTCCTTTAGCAAACATTTATTGCATGTCAACCATGTGCCAAGCATTGAAAATACAGCACCACTGAAAAGGAAAAGGGCCCTGCTCCCCTAGGTTTTAAATTATTCAGTGTCTACTATACCTCAGGTACTCTGAGCATATGCTTTGTCTTCACTCCTTGGAAAGAAGGCTGGACATTCTACTTCTGTAGTGATACTGCCTCAGAAACCCAAGGAGGGGTCACTATGAGTCAGATCCGACTCTACAGCAGTGAGTTTTCAAGGAGTTTAGAATCAAGAAGGGGAGAGGGACACATAAATCAGTAATTCAGCAGAGTCTCAAAGTAGAGGAAAGTACAGAGTATTATAGCAGTAAAATTAAGGAGAATCTGAATCTATGTCTGTAGTAGGGAAGTTTGATTAGAACAGAATCAAGATTTGAAGATTCAGAACAATTAGTGAGAAATCTTCCTGGGTGTTGTTGTTGTTGTTAAGTGCCGTCAAGTCGTTTCTGACTCATAGCGACCCCATGCACAGCAGAACGAAACACTGCCCTATCCCGCGCCAACCCCACAATCCCTGCTATACTTGAGCTCATCATTGCAGCCACCGTATCAATCCATCTCGTTGAAGGCCTCCCCCTCTTTTGTCGACCCTCCACCCTGCCAAGCATGACATCCTTCTCCAGGGAATGGTCCCTCCTTACAACATGACCAAAATAGGTGAGACGAAGTCTGGCCATTCTTGCTTCCAAGGAGCATTCTGGCTGCACTTCCTCCAGGACAGATCTGTTAGTTCTTTTAGCAGTCCATGGTACTTTCAGCATTCTTTGCCAGCACCACAACTCAAAAGCATCAACTCTTCTTCGGTCTTCCTTATTCATTGTCCAGCTCTCACATGCATACGAGGCAATTGGAAATATCATGGCTCGTGTCAGGCACACCTTAGTCCTCAAGGAGATATCCCTGCTCCTCAGCACTTGAAACAGTTCCTTCACAGTTGACTTTCCCAATGCTACACGTCGTCTAATGTCCTGACTGCTCCTTCCATTGGCATCGATTGTAGAACCAAGCAACGTGAATTCCTTAACAACCTCAATCTTCTCTCCATTTATTGTGATGCTGCTCATTGGTCCAGTTGTGAGGATTTTTGTTTTCTTTATATGGAGACGTAATCCATACTGCAGACTGTATCTGCAACCTTCATCAGTAGGTGCCTTAAGTCATCCTCACTTTCAGCAAGCAAAGTTGTATTGTCTGCATATTTCAGGTTGTTAATGATTCTTCCTCCAATCCTGATACCACGTTGTTCTTCATACAGTCCAGCTTCTTGGATTATTTGCTCAGCATATAGAGTGAATAAGTGTGGAGAAAGGATACAACCCTGACGCACTCCCTTCTTGATTTTAAACCATGTAGTGTCCCCTTGTTCTGTTTGAATGACAGCCTCCTGGTCAAGGTACAGATTCCTCATGAGTACAATCAAGTGCTTGGGAATTCCCATTCTTCTCAATGTTATCCATAATTTATCATGATCCACACAATCAAATGCCTTTGCATAGTCAATAAAACACAAGTAAACATCTTTCTGGTATTCTTTGCCTTGAGCCAAGATCCATCTGACAACAGCTATGATATCCCTTGTTCCACGTCCTCTTCTGAATTTGGCTTGAACCTCTGGAAGTTCTCTGTCAATAGACTGCTGCAAACGTTTCTGAATTATCTTCAGTAAGATCTTACTTGCGTGCGATATTAATGATATTGTTCTGTAATTTCCACATTCTGTGGGATCACCTTTCTTTGGAATGAGCACAAATATGGATCTCTTCCAGTCAGTTCCTGGATAGAGGACTTTTATGAACCAAGATGCTGGAATGAACTGTTGTTGTTGTTGTTAAGTGCTATGGAGTAGGACCCAAAACTCATAACGACCTCTCTTTGGGTTTCCGAGGTGGTATCACTACGGAAGTAGATTGCCCAACCTTCCTTCTGAGGAGTGGCTGGTGGGTTTGAACTGCCAGCCTTCTGGTTAGCAGTCAAGTGCCTTAGACACTACACTACCAGAGCTGGCCCTATTAGGAAATGTGTAGTTTGATTTGGTAACTTAGAGAGTACGAAAGAGTAGCAAAGATAATGCAGGGTCCAGATCTTCTATGAGGTGCCCTACCGGCACAGTGGTTAAGCACTTGGTTGCTAACCCAAAGGTCAGTGGTTCAAACCCACAAATGGCTAGGCAAAAGAAAAATCTGTCGATTTGCTTCCAAAAAGATTATAGTCTTTGAAACCCTATAGTGCAGTTCTACTGTGCTCTACAGGGTCGCTATGTTCAATGGCAATGGGCTTTTTTTTTTTTTTTTAGTTTAGATCTCCAGTGCCTCAAGAGATAAGCTAAAGCATTTGATCTTTATGCCCAAAGCTGTCTGGAAAAACTGAAGAATTTTAGGTAGAGGAATAAAAAGTTCAGACCGACATTTAAGATCTCCCTGGAGGAGACCAATTATGAAAAAATTTACAAAAATCCATGTGGTAAATACTTTTGTGTCTCTAAGTAATCCACAAGTGAGATTTTCATGGGATCTAGAAGAAAAAAAGATTTGTTTTTCGGAGTGAGACATTCAAGAATTCAGCCAAAAGCTAGTAAGAAAACATAAAGAAAAAAATACATTATTTCATAGGCACTTTGCTTGTAAGACAGATCCTTTTGCAGAGCCTACTGACTTGGAACTGTGTGTCAAATATTATTGACTTAACAAGCCAAGTTTTCAGCAGATGTATAGCAGTAAGAGAAGAAAAACACTTTCATGAATAAGAAACAATAGTTGAAAGTGAGAGATGTATAAAATCTGAATGCCAGAGATCTTTTCTGCTCTCTTCACCACTGTATTTCTAATACCCAGACTAATACCTGCCATGGTACCATATGCTCAATAAATATTTATAAGTATCTATAAATGAATAGAGGAGCTCTGGTAGCCTAGTGCCTAAGACACTTGACTGCTAACCAGAAGGCTGGAGGTTCAAACCTACCAGCCACTCCTCAGAAGGAAGGTTGGGCAATCTTCTTCTGTAGTGATACAGCCTCAGAAACCCAAGGAGGGGTCACTATGAGTCGGGTCAACTCGAGGGCACATAACAACAACAACAACAAATGAATAAATGTCCCTAGGTGACACAAACAGTTTGCATTCAAGTGCTAACATAAAGGTTGGTAGTTTAAACCTACCCAGTAGTAACATGAAAGACAGGCCTGGTGAACTGCTTCTATTAAGATTAGAGTCAAAACAAAACAAAAAACTCTAATGGAGCTGTTCTACTCTGTAACACATAGGGTCTCCATGAGTTAGAATTGACTTGATGGCAACTAACAATGACAGAATAAATGAATATATCATAAAAATCAGATAGAAAAATTAGGAGAGCATTTGGATTAATAACTCACCATAACAGTGCCCAAAGACACTAGTATATTGTATCTCAAAACCAAAACTGATGTTCACTCTAAGGGCACTGGGGGTAGCTTGTGTGGGACATCCATCCATGGAACCACGCTTAACTCTACCAGATACACCTGTCTCAGTAGTTTCTGGAGTTACATGGATCACGTGCTTGCAGCTTAAACGAATTGCTTCCAAATAAGCCTATTGTCTGATGAATGTGAAACAGAGAAAGATAAACCATAAGTCCCTTTCTTAAACAAGGTTATCATTTTATTCCTATAAAATGATGCAATCTAATAACTAACCCTTTATCACTTGGAACAAAGATTAAGGCAAATATACCAAGCTCTATTTAGAGTAGTGGTTTTCATACATAACTGCATATCAGGATCTCCTTGGAAGCTTCTAAAATAACATGGATGTCTGGGCCTCACCCCTGAGAGATTCATATTTAGGGGGGAGGAGCTCTGGTGCTGTAGTAGATAAGGCATTTGGCTATTAACCAGAAGGTCAACGGTTCAAACCCACCAGCTGCTCTGCAGAAGGAAAACTCAGTGTCATCAAGTTGATTCCAACTCATAGTGACCCCCTTTGGGTAAATCATTACAGAAGAAGATTGCCCAGTCTTCCTTCTGTGGAGGGTGGGTTTGAACTGCCAACCATCTGGTTAGCAGTTAAATGCCTTAGACACTATACCACCAGAGCATACAGCCTTGGAAAGTCAAGGAGGGGTCACTATGAGTGGAAATCAACTCGATGGCAGTGAGTTTGAGTTTTGGCTTGAGGGTACTGAGGTGGTGGCGGTGTGTGCTGAGGATTTCATTTAATTAATTCTGATCCTAGCCATGTATGGACATTAGAAATACACACTCAACCCAGTATCTTCTATTCATTCAGACAGAAGGGAAATTTTACATATAATCCGCTTATTCCGGTCAGAACTTTTCCCTGACTCTCACTCTCAATAGCTCCTCTTGTAGTTGCTTGCAGGGAGCCCCAGAATGTCAAGACCAGCTTGTGAAGTTGGCTACATAGGTGTTACCCTTTATATTTGGCTAATGATTATTATTAAGCTAAATTTTAAGATCATAATGAGGAATCAAGACTTCTCTCTCCTGCATCCACTCAGTTCTTCATTTTTTAATTAATGCCTTTTCAAACTGTTATGCGTAAATGTGCCAACAGAGAGAACAAGACAACTCTCCCCGATCTTTAATCTTCTCTTCTTTCTCTTTTACTCAACTCACACTGAAGAACACAACACATTTGAGTCTCTATGCTGGGAGATTTAATTTTTTAAATATATATACATATTTCAGAGAAAGTTGTCCATGAAATAGAAATATGGGATTTTCCATGTTCCCTTCTCAGCTCTCCTTGCATTCAATCCTCTCTCCTTCCAATTGGGAAATCAGTGATTTATTAAAGATGCACTTAACATACATACAAACACTGAGGTCACTTTTCAAGGCTGCCCCAAAAAACTAGTACCTCTCTGCACACAAAAAGGGGATGAGACTCTGGGCTCTGATCCAGTAACTGGCATTAGCTTTGGCATTGTGGCAAGAGAGTCAAATTATAGCCAGGTTGTGGACTACTGGAAGCAAAGAAAATTGCAGTTATTGAGAGAGAATTCTATGCTGTTGCTTCCGCAGAGCCATTGGTGAGTGTATGTATGAAAGTGCAGAATTCTGGGCATGGCATTTCTATCATAACACTGAAAATTCACCGAGAGATATAACCAATAGGAATGCATGCAAATGTGCATCAGATAGCAGGTAGGAGGGGTGAACAACAACATTATTCACATTAACCCCAAACTTAACAACTCAGCAACCCAGATGCCCATCAGCAGTTGAGTGGATACATTTTGCTATATTCGTAAAATGGAATACCAGACAGCAATGACAATGAAAGATATTCAACCATGTGCAATAGTATACTTCCGATAAAAAAAATAATGTTGAGCCAAAGAAACCAGACATAAAAATATACATACTGTATGATTATTTTACAAACATAGGAAAAAAGTAATGCATGGTCTAGGTCTAGGGTGTTAAGGTTGTTGTGGTGCTGTGGCTAACACATTTGGCTGCTAACCAAAAGGTCAGTAGTTGTAACCCATGAGCTACTCTACAGTAGAAAGAAGAGGCAGTCTGCTTTTGTAAAGATTTATAGCCTTGGAAACTCTATGGCGTTGCTATGAGTCGGACTAGACTCCATGGCAGTGGGTTTGGTTTTTCTTGGTGTGGTGTAAGATGTCAGGATTGTGGTTACATCTGAGGAGAAAAGAAGTGATAATTATTGTGAGGGGAAATGAACGGGGCCTTTGAGGCTTGATCTGAGTGGAAATTACACTTGGTGATATTTAATTGAGCTGCATAATTATTATTTGTGTACTTTTCAGTATATTTCAATAAAAAGTTTTAAAAGTGCTTTCCAGCTCATTTGTTTTAGGATGATGATTTAATTACAGCAGCCTTGTATCACTGCCAGAAAATAAGTAAAATAGAATAGGCAACTTAGAGTAATGACACGCCCACTATTACTTTAAAACAGGTGTCACAGAAATCTAATCGGCAAATGGTTTCTGGCTCATTTGTGACCGTAAAAAACAGCACAAAAGTGCTAAGAAAAGAAAATCGTGTTAAAAAGTTTCAAAATTTAACAAATTTTTATTTTAGCAGATAACACTGTTATAAAGGAAAACAGAGGAAGAATTTGCTGCAGAACAAAAAGGATCTGTTGCTAGCTTTACTCTCTTTATTTCATCCTGCTTATTTGTTACTCATTCTTTGTTCAGGTAGACAGTGAGGGTGGGGAGACAATGAATTGAAATAGTCCCCTCCCCCATTTAGTTCATTAGTGACTTTCTGATATAATGGTGTAAATCAGGCTTTAAAATCCCCATAAGTTTTAGGCAAAGGGTTATTGATCTCGTGATCTGGTCTGGACCAGCACTTTCCAAGGACTTTCTGAGATATCAGAAATGCTCCCCTGGGCTATTATGGTCACTAGCTACATGTGGCATTTGAGCACTTGAAATGTAGTTAGTGTGACTGAGGAGCTGAATGTTTAATACAGTCTAATTTAATTTAATATAAATGTAAATAGCCACACGAGGCTACGCTATCAGACAGCATAGGACTATACAACCATCTGGTTGTATCCTCTTAAATCGTCTAGGACACTTTGTGAAATGATGGAAACTAGTTGGTGTGGATTCCTATTCATGGCAACCCCACGTATGTCAGACTAGAGCTCTGCTCTGTAGGGTTTTCAGTGGCCGTGATCTTGTGGAAGCAGATCACCAGGTCTTTCTTCCAAGGCACCTGTGGATTTATTTGAATCGCCAAGCTTTCAGTAAGTAGCCAGGAGCCTTCACCGTTTGTATCACGCAGGCACCCCAAATCTTTGACAGGGATGGAGTAAGTAATCGGCATCAGCACACTGATCTCTTTCAGTCTCAGCTTAGTCAACTCAGCTTTGAGTTAGTCATTACTCTTACTTGGTCTTGAGGTAATAACACACAGAACTTTGGATGGTCCAGTGTCTCATAGATACATGGGGAAAGAGCTTTTTCTTATTTTTCTGGAACTAACAGTATTTACATTTTTTCCCTTGATAGATTATGTTTTGACTCGCGCTAAACTGAAATTTCACTTCCTTTTATTTGTTATTTGCAGAAATTAGTTTTCCTCAGCAAGGTCAGTAAGACATGACTCAGTAGCTCACATTTTACTCATTCCTTTTGTGCCAGTGTATCTTAGTATCCCAGCTGAAAAGGGATTTTGGTTAGCTCCCAAATAATTTAGAACACAATGGCCCTCATAAAACAGTGACTTTTTATGCTTTTGGAGACACTGCTGTAATTCACATGCTATCTAATAGTAAGACTGGTGGACCAACTGTGTCCAAAGGGTTACAGAGATAAAGTAGACTAAAGAATTCCTTGTAAAAATTTTACCTCACCGAAAACTACTCTGTATTTCACTCTGTACATACCACTCTGAATATATAAAGTAGAAATATATTATTAGTCTCTCCATTTTTAGTCACTTATGAAATACTTGTTTCATACACAAAGAAAGAAACTCAAAACCAACTCTGAAATGGTTAAAAATCCTATTTCTTCAACACTAAGACTGTCATCTACTTTTTTATTCACATGTAAATATTTATGCCATTGGAATATGTCTTAGAATTAACATAGAAAAGAAAATTGAAAGTTCCCAAGAACAGTAATGAGTTTTGATAGACATATTATTGCTGAAGCAGGTTAATTATATTTTACCTATGGTAGAATTTATCTAAGGAGCCCTGGTAGCGTAGTGGTTAAATAGCTTGCCCGCTAATCCAAAGGCTGGCGGTTCAAACCTACAGTCACTCACAGGAAAAAGATGTGGCAGTCTGCTTCCACAAGGGTTTACAGTTTTGGAAACTTTATAGGGCAGTTCTTCTGTTCTAGAGGGTTGCTATGAATCAGAATCAACTAGTGGTTTTCTTTCTTTTTTTTTAAAGAACATATCTATAGTGACAGTAGTGACTGGGTGATAGAATTCCCTCTTTTCACTCAGGAGAACTTCGTTCTATTCCTGGCAAAGGAAGCTTGCATGCAGTCACCACACATCAGTCAGTGGACGCTTAAGTGTTGCTATGATGCTGCACAGGTTTCCCAGAGCTTCCAGACTAAGATTATCTAGGAAGAACACTCGTTGATCTACTTCTGAAAAGCAGGCAATGAAAATATAAAGGACTACAATGGTCTGACCCACCACCCATGGTAAGGATGGTATAGGACCATGGAACATTTCATTCTGTTACGCACAGAGTCACTAGGATTAAGTCATGGCAGCTAACAACAACAAACAACAAAATGTATCTAGTTCACCCAAACTGTGCCCTCAGTTGAATTTTTACATTGGTAGTAATACACTGAGTTAATTTCAATTTAAGTTTGGATCCCCAATCATCTCTTAAAATATCTCCAAGAATATTATACTGCTAAGCAGTTTTGAGATGAAAAGTCATTCCATATTAAAAAAAAAAAAAAAAAATGCTTGTCATTTACCAGGCATTGCAAATAAAGGTAGTAAAAATTGCCAAATTTCTCAGAATCTACCACAGAATTTTCAAAGTTAAATGGAGCTGTTGTTGTTGTTGTTAGATGCCTTTGAGTCACCTATGAATGACAGCAGCCCAATACACAACAGAATGAAACACTGCCTGGTCCTGAGTCATCCTCAACATTGTTGCTATGTTTGAACCCTTTGTTGTACCCACTATGTCAATTCATCTCCATGAGAGTCTTCCTCTTTTTCTTCATAAAGACTGTCTGCTTTATGAAGCATGATGTTCTTCTCTAAGGAAATGTATCTCCTAATAACATGTCCAAAGTATGTGAGACAAAGTCTTGCCATCCTCGCTTATAAGGAGCATTCTTCTTCTATGACAGATATGTTCATTCTTCTGACAGTCCATGGGACATTCAATATTCTTTGCCAACACCATAATTCAAAGGCATCAATTCTTCTTCCATCTTTCTTATTCATTTTTCAGTTTTCACATGCAGAGGGGGTAGCTGAAAATACTATGCCTTAACTCAGGTACACCTTAGTCTGCAAAATGACATCTTTGCTTTTCAACACTTTAAAGGGTCCTTTGCAGCAGATTTGCCAATGTGGTTCATTAATTTCTCACCTGCTGCTTCCATGAGCATTGACTGTGGATCCAAGTAAAATGAAATCCTTGCCAACTTCAATCTTTTCTCCATTTATCATGATGTTGGTTACTGGTTTAGTTGTGAGGATTGTTGTTTTATGTTGAGGTAAAATTCATATTTAAAGCTGTAGCCTTTTTTTTTTTTTTTTTAAAGCTGTAGCCTTTGATCTTCATCAGTAAGTGCTGCAAGTCTTTTTCACTTTCAGCAAGCAATGTCGTTATTATCTGCATTATTGCAGGTTGTTAATGAGCTTTCCGCCAATCCTGATGTCATGTGTTTTCTTCATATAATCCAGCTTCTCACTTATTTGCTCAGCATATAGATTGAATAAGTGTGGTGAAAGGATATAACCTGATGCACACCTTTCCTAATTTTAAACCATGCAGTATCTATCCCCTTGTTCTGTTTGAACAACTGCCTCTTGGTCTATGTACAGGTTCCTCATGAGCACAATTAAGTGTTCTGGAGTTCCCTTTCTTGGCAATGCTCTCCATAATTTATCATGATCCACACAATTGAATGCTTTTGCATAGTCAATAAAAGACAGGTAAACATCTCTGGAATTCTCTGCTTTCAGCCAAGATCCATTTGACCACAGCAATGACAGTCCTTGTTCTATGTCCTCCTCTGAATCAGGCTTGAATTTCTGGCAGTTCCCTGCCAATGTACTGTTACAACCATTTTTAAAGTTAATCTCAGCATAATTTCTGTGTGTGTGATATTAGTGATTTAGTTCAGTAATTCACTTTTCTTTGCCATGGGCACAAACAAGGATTTCTTCCATTTGATTGGCCAGGTAGCTCTCTTCCCAATTTAGACAAGTGAGTCTTTCAGGGTTATATCTGTTCATTGAAACTTCTCAACTGATATTCTGTCAATTACTGGAGCTTTGTATTTCACTAATGCCTTCAGTGTAGCTTGGATTTCTTCCTTCAAAACCATCACTTCTTGATCATAGGCTAATTCCTGAAATGACTGAATGTTGACCAATTCTTTTTGATACTAGGACTTTGTGTTTTCCTTCCATCGTATTATAACTGTTTGATACATCCTGTGGGCTCTCAATCAGGTGCCAAACATCTTTCAAAAACATTTAGACCACTTTAAAGAGAGGATCTTTAAATTCTACGATTGCATACAATTTGATAAAGGGAACAAATGAAATTACAAACTGAACTCAATAGGAAATATTCGATGTCCTGCTACTTTCCAATGTCTCTATATATACTTTAGTCAGTACTTAATGCACTAGAAAGTCAGTATCATGATGTAGGATATAAACATCAGCAAGTCATGGGGATACTATGGATAGCTGCTAATGGCCAAAAAAAACTGAAATAAATCATTAGACACCAAATGTTATAAGCATCTATTTTTAAATATTTATTATGATAATATAGACAAAACTGATATACGATTGGATAAATATATGTGGATTTCTGTATCTGATGGACCAAATATACTGGGAAATGCTACATCCATATGTGTATTCATGCATGCTGAACAAAATAAAATAAAAAATCCTTTAGAAGCAAAGTGAGATCATAAGATGAAAACAGAAATCCACTGGGATTAAAAACAAAGAGGGAACTGTGAATCACATCACACTGCTTCGTAGATTCAAACAACTCAGTGGTATCCGGTATCATTTCGTGTAAATAAAATGACTTAAAAGCGTTCTACAAGACATCATAATATTCCGCTCTCTGCAACCCTCCCTCATATCTTTCTGACTTTATCTCTAAACAATTTCCTCTTTGTTCTTTGAAGAGCTTTCATCTCAAGGATCTGCACTTATATCCATTCTGTCTGAATTGCTCTTTAAGATATCCACCCAAGTGTTCCCTCACTTTTATTGGTCACTGATAAAAATTCATTTTATGATATTGGCCTTTCCCAAACATCTTTCAGAAATTATTATTATTATTTATCCCCCTTGCTTTTATCTTTATAGCATTTGTCACTACTTGATATACATACCCATGCACTTGTATACACATATGTATACCACACTCACACACACACACACACACACACACACAGAGTTGTTGTTGGTCTCTCCATCAACTGAATGAGAGCTAAGTGGGAGAATAGATTCACTGTTTCATTTAGTGCCCAGAACCTGGCAAGTTCTCAAGGCATATTTTATAAAAAGAATAAAGAAACCTGAGAGGTATCCATGACCAGACCTTGAAATAGCCCTGGGGACATGATAATAGGAAAGGACCAATCGAGGGGCTAGACATTATAAGTCTTTCTAAAGAATCACACTCACTTTAAAAAGCTCTTCTTTGTAAAATGGGGGGGGGGGGTGGAAACTTATTCATGAATGGAATGGAATAGTTATGACTTACATCTAGACAATAACAGTGACCTGAATTTTATTTTTTTCCCCCCATGATCTCACTATGAACTGAGCACTAAGCTCAGTTTTTTACATACATTATCAGCAATCAGGATTGGAGGAAGACTCATTAAGAAGCTGCGATATGCAGATGACAACCTTGCTTTCTGAAAGCAAGGAGGACTTGAAGCACTTACTGAGGAAGATCAAAGACTACAGCTTTCAGTATGGGTTACACCTCAACATAATTCAAACAAAAATCCTCACAAATGGACCAATAAGCAACATCATGATAAATGGAGAAAAGACTGAAGTTGGTAAGGATTTCATTTTACTTGGATCCACAATCAACATCCTTGGAAGCATCAGTCATGAAATCAATCAAGGAATTGCACTGGGCATATTTGCTGCAAAAGACTTCTTTCAAGTGTTAAAAAGTAAAGATGTCAATTTGATGACTAAAGTGTACCTAACTCAAGCTGTGATATTTTCAATTCCCTCATAAGCATGTGAAAGCTGGACAATGAAAAAGGAAAATCAAAGAAGAATTGGCATATTTGAATTATGGTTTTAATGAAGAATATTGATTGTATTATGAACTGGCAGAAGAATAAACAAATCTGTCTTGGAAGAAAGTACAGCCAGAGTGCTTCTTAGAAGTAATGATGGCAAGGCTCTGTCTTGCTTACTTTGGATATGGTATCAGGAGGGACCAATCCCTGGAGATGGACCCATGCTTAGTAAAGTAGAGGGTAAGCAAAAAAGAGGAAGACCCTCATGGAGGTAGATTGACACAGTGGCAGCAACAGTGGGTTCAAACATTACAACGATTATTACATACATTATTATATATGTAATTACATTACATACATTATTATATATGTAATTACATTACATACATTATTATTACATACAAACATTACAACATAATCATAATTTTTGACACAGGACCAGGCAATGTTTTATTCTGTTATACATAAGGTCGGTATGAGTTGGAACTGACTTGATGGCAGCTAACAAGAACACTGGTTGTAATCTGTTATTGTTATGATATTGCTACTCAAATTGTCAAGGTTTGGTCAGTAGGGGCTCCTTCAATTTGGGTCTTGGGTCCTTTTACCATTCCATCATCTTTTTTCTTTTTTTCAAAATCTTTATTACTTATTTTCTGGCACTATGAGCGTTTTCAGGATATCTTATATTTTATTGGCCCCAGCCCATTTCTCCAAGGAACCCTGGTTCCTTTTATTGAAAAATGGTACAAAGAAACTAGTATCTGAGTGCTAAGTGTGCTCTTGCTATAACCCAAAATATTTTAAGAAATGAAAATAAAACTTATCCTTCTTGTTTTTCTATCTTTAGGTCTACCATTATGGAAATATCTGGAATGAAGGCTATCAACACAAATAAGGAAGAAGCAATCCCACTGTAACTTTTGATTGAATTTAGGGACCGTATTTGTGTCTGTGTTCTGTGCTGATAATGGACACCTGGGAACACTGGACAATGTCCTACTGCCAGTTGAGTTATTTACAAAAATCACATAAACTGGGTTTTCCATATTTTTGTGAAGCCAGAGTAACAACTTCTATATTTGCAAACAGTACGGCTAAGTCCTATACCATAACAAATGATGAAAAATCTAGCAAGAAACTAACCCTTATTACTTGACATAGCTCCTGATTCAGTACTGAGTCAGAAGACAGAATGCCAATTTAGACTCATTAACCTTAGTGACACACTTTCTTCAGCAAAGCATAAATAAGTTTGACTCTGAGTTGAAGTTTCCTGTGCCAGATTCTCAGCTCCAACTCACTAACTGTAATGCTCTCCTCTCCAAATAACTGCAAGCAGGAAAATGGCAGCAGATTGAAATTTAAATGACCTCAGGCAATGTGTTGACCTAAATATTCTGTCAGTGATTTAAGAGGCATTCAGTGGCTCTAGGCAGGAACAAAAAGAAAGCTGGAAAATTCTCCCCATGAATAATCTCAAGCAACTTCAGGGCCAGATTTTGTTTTCAGGTCTCTGCACATAACTGAGTAATGTTTTCATCTTGGGAAAATCAACAGGACCTCTGCACTGTGAACACAATATTGAGTTCAAAATAGTCACTGCTTAGGAAGACAGATGATGCCAGAGCCTGGAGTCTTTGAAAGATTTAGTAAACAGAAGACATTACTTTGCAGATATACAGAAAACACAAGCAACTCTTTAAAAATTTAAGGAGTAAATATAAATAACACACGGACAGGAAGCATAGATGAGTAAGATCAATACACTTAGAAGGACTGCTAGGATTCTCTGTAGGAGTGTTTATAGTTTCTTGTACCCTTAAAAGTATAAGAAAATCTAAGCTCCAAACAGTTTGTGTCATATTGAAATGCTCCCCTTCACATGTCCACGAAGAGTTTTCCCTTTATCTAGATCAGCCATACGATCCTGAGTGATCATCACTTCTCACAATTACAATCACAACACCAAGTGAACAATTTCAAGTTAACATAAATAAAACATTCTCGATTTTAAATATCAGAATAAAAGCTGCATATATCTTTTTTAAATGGTGCTTTCATTTTATTCTACTTTTATATCATGTTTAAAAAGAATGATATACTAGGCAATAATTTGAAAAGTGTACATATTTGCATAGGCAGCTACAAGAAAAACGTTTTATTTCTGGCAGCAAAACCAATGCCTTTCATTCTTGAAAAATAAAATGCATCAATTTTGCATATTTACAATTTGGTATATTGTAAGTAATTTTTATATACTGCTCTAGGCAGCATATAGAGATACAATAAATTACATTTTACAGTGTTTAATTATTAGATACTATTTTCAATGACAACTGAACAACAGTTCAGTTCTACTGAACTGCATTTAACAATAGCTTTTAAAGATTCAGCCAAGGAACCACAGAGTATGTGTCTGATGAAATAAGTAAGCAGCAACTGCATTGACCATGTGTGTGGAATTTATGATATAAAATACTGTCCAGACAAAGCGCTAAACTGGCAGGTATTTCACTTACAGGTTATGTAGCTTTGTTATTGTTGTTGTTATGTGCCGTCGAGTCAGACCTGACTCATAGCGACCCCTCCTTGGGTTTCCGAGGCAGTATCACTGCGGAAGTAGATTGCCCCATCTTCCTTCTGAGGAGTGGCTGGTGAGTTTGAACCGCCAGCCTTCTGGTTAGCAGTCAAGTGCCTTAGCCACTATGCTACCAGAGCTTTAGAGTATATTATTCTACTGCCGAATTTCTTTGAGGAAGCATAAAAGGTGATTTGCATATAATGCTGCTTGAGTAAGTTAAACATAATGGAGTAGGAAAAAGACCACTTTTATAACAAACTTGTATTGCAGATATTCACTCATTGTAGCTCTTCAAAACACTCAAGAATCTTTAAAAGGAGTCATTTCAATTCAGTTTCCAGCCAGTGTCCTCTGTTCTTTGCATAAGTTTTGTTTTAATCTTTCATATGTGTTAAAAGCCATTAAGGAATCACTTAAGTAGGCTGGGCTTTTGGGAGGAAAAGAGGCCATAAGATATATCTAATTTCTACTGATACCTCTATTTAAGCAGCAGAGATTGCACTCCTGACAACACTTGTCAGAATGAAGAGTAGCTAGGGCTTGAGGGCTGGATGTATGAAATTGATGTCACTGTCAGTACCATACTTTCCCATGTAAAATAAATTCTTACTATGATAGGGAAAGTATTAAAAATAGCTTTATTTGCTGATTGCTTAATTTCTCTGCCTATTAAGGTTATGATCATTTAATCTTACATACACACTGCCCTGGAGTTGGACCCGACTTATACCAACCTCCTCCTTGGGTTTCTGAGGCAGTATTACTATGGAAATAGATTGCCCAGTCTTCCTTCTGAGGAGTAGCTGGTGGGTTTGAACTGCTAGCCTTCTGGTTAGCAGTGAAATGCCTTAGGCACTATGCTACCAGAGCTCCCTAATCTTACATAAATATTACTTCTATTTTTTTTTTTTTTTTTCAGCAAATGGCTTGTTACATTAACAGTTTCTCAAGACATCGTTTTCCCTTGTGTTTCTGCACTCACTCACATACACACAGGTATGCATTCACACACATTGATAAATGTCTCTATCTCTAGATCTCCATTTATATATTGATCAATCAATACTTTTTTTTCTCTTCTATGAGAATAGAAATCCCTTAAGCAAAAGGACACTATGTCTGATTCACTATTATTTCTTTAGACTAGAGATTAGTATAATGGTTTTTACAGGCAGGCAATGACATATTGGATTTTTATTTATTTTTAAAAGACATGAAAGAAGAGAAGGTGGGAGAGAAAGTGGAGGAAGAGGTGGATGAAAAGAAAGAAAAACTATTGAATGACACGTTCCCAAAAGCACAAAAGTCATCTGCTAATCTTACTTATTTTCATATCTGGGACATAACAATTTAGACCAAAACTGTGTAATTCAAGTATGGTAGAGAGTTTTGGCTTACAAAGAGAAAAGAACAATTAATACAATATGTTTGTTTAAATAAAAGTTCATCTACGGCTTGATAATGATTTACTGATCATATAGTCTTAAATCAGGATTCAGATGATTAGGTAAGAAAATATGATCAGATATAATTGGTAAAATGACAATTTAACATAATATAGATCTTTGAAAGGTCATAATATCTATCAATTATATTGCACAAACTAGTGTAAAATACATTTTATTATTACTATAATAATCATATCTTTCATACTGCAAATTAAGTATCTTGTTATTTTAATTTCTATCTGTAAAAAATTACCCTTTCCTGCAGACAATGGTCCTATAAGTTTATATGAATGATCAGAATTCCCAGGTGTATAGTAGAGCTAACAAGGGGCAAGGTTGTGGTCACTGTTAGGTCACAGCCAGCTACCCAGAGGGACCGAGTAGT